>NC_086129.1:4483913-4513913 GCF_963921235.1 Mobula hypostoma | reverse complement strand
GAGGAGACATGATAGAGGTGTACAAGATAATAAGAGGAATAGATAGAGTTGATAGCCAGCGCCTCTTCCCCAGGGCACCACTGCTCAATACAAGAGGACATGTCTTTAAGGTAAGGGGTGGGAAGTTCAAGGGGGATATTAGAGGAAGGTTTTTTACTCAGAGAGTGGTTGGTGCGTGGAATGCACTGCCTGAGTCAGTGGTGGAGGCAGATACACTAGTGAAGTTTAAGAGACTACTAGACAGGTATATGGAGGAATCTAAGGTGGGAGTTTATATGGGAGGCAGGGTTTGAGGGTTGGCACAACATTGTGGGCCGAAGGGCCTGTACTGTGCTGTACTATTCTATGTTCTATGTTCTATGTAAGTTGGTGAGGGGACATCTCATGGGCTGGACAATCTGGCTGACGACCATTTGCAGCAGCCCCTCTCTAGCAGGGTGGACAAATCTTGGATTGTTTAAAGCTTTCAGTCAGACACTTGCCTTCAGTAAAACTGAGTATTGACGGTTGACCCAAGCCATCCCCCTCCCAAAGCAGAGGATTGGGAAGCTCCCTGGCGCAGACTCTCTATACAAGAGGCTGAGCTCCCAGAGGGAAAGGAATGAAGGAATGGAGTTTCGTGAACAAGATACCACGAGGAAGGGCCCCTGGGATGAGTGAATCCGGGAGACAGGACTGCCCGAGGAGACCGTATACCCTGGGACGGCGAACTGCCAGTCTTCCCCCCCCGAGCCAGCTTCTGTGACAGCCGTGACATCGTAGATCCGCGCCCTCATTCCTACGCCGCCAACCGGCAAGTGCGTCCACCCTGGCCGTCGGGAGCTCCGGACTGCGGCCCCCTCCCGTTCCCACGCCAGCCCACCTCCCCTGGTCCTCCTCCAGTGCCAGGGTGAGGCCAAACTCAGGCAAGAGGAGCAGCACCCCCTGTTCCAGCTGGGCCGTCTCCATCCCCGAGGGGAGGACGTTACGTTCCCCGGTTTCGGGTAAATTGTTTCTGCTCCTTTTCGCATTTCACTTAGTCCCTTATTCTTAAACTGTGGCCTCTGGTTCTGGACTCTTCCTGCCTCCAGCGTGTCCAATCCCTCAATAATCTTACATGTTTCAATCAGATCCCCTCTCATCCTTCTAAATTCCAGTGTACACAAGCCCAGTCGCTCCAATCTTTCAATATATGACAGTCCTGCCATCCCGGGAATTAACCCCGTGAACCTACCTCTGAACACACGGCCCACAGCAGCTAACTCGCTGCTCCCAATGTCCCGTCTTCCCCCGCGGTGCCTCAGTCAGGGGCACCGGCCTTGAATCGGCCCGTCCCCAGAGCCACGAAAATCCGGCACCCTGAAGGCGCGCTCGTCTTCCAGGCTGCGCCCTTGGCGTATCGAAAAGCGATCGGTCGTGAGGCCCCGAGAGCGGGTCCCGTTCCCGTGAAGGACCGAAGTCAGCGTGCGACTCCAGGCCAGGGTCTTCGAAAGAACCTTGAAGAGGGGGGAGAAAAAAGAGATATCGAAGATAGAAATAGTTTCAGTCCCGGAATTACTTTCGTGAACGTTCTTTGAATCTTCTCCCGGGCGGGGGGAGAAGATGGCGGTGCGACGACAGCGCACGCGGCCTCTCCGGTGAACGATATCTGTAATCTGTCAAGTAGGGGACCGTGCACAATCCTGATTTGATGGAGACGGACGTGAGAGTGCGGAGGAACATCTGGAAAACTTCTGAAATGCCCGCTTGGCTGCCGCTGCTACTGTGTGGTAACCGGAATCTCCGGAGCAGAAGGCCCCGAAATCCTCGGCTTTGCGTGTTTCAGCGGCCGGGGCGAGGTCGAAGGCGCTCGGCAGAGGATGGAACTCGGGAGGCTGTATTGGAAGGACTAGTCGGAGGCTCGAAGTTTTCGGTCGGACGGACTCAGTGTCGGCTGTGGTCGGCTGCTTCCGAGGCATCGGCAAGTTGACGGTGCCTGGAGGTTTATGGCAGGGAGTTTCTCCCTTTTGCCACCTGCTATCGGAGACTCGGGAGTTGATCGACTCGGGGACTTTGCGACTTTTTTTTTACCGTGCCCATGGTTTGTTCTTCATCAAATTATGGTATTGCTTTGCACTGCTGTAACTATATGTTATAATTATGTGGTTCTGTCAGTGCTAGTCTTTGGTCTGTCCTGTTTTAAACATAGAAACATAGAAAATAGGTGCAGGAGTAGGCCATTCAGGCTTTCGAGCCTGCACCGCCATTTATTATGATCATGGCTGATCATCCAACTCAGAACCCCGCCCCAGCCTTCCCTCCATACCCCCTGACCCCCATAGCCACAAGGGCCATATCTAACTCCCTCTTAAATATAGCCAATGAACTGGCCTCAACTGTTTCCCGTGGCAGAGAATTCCACAGATTCACCACTCTCTGTGTGAAGAAGTTTCTCCTAATCTCGGTCCTAAAAGGCTTCCCCTTTATCCTCAAACTGTGACCCCTCGTTCTGGACTTCCCCAACAACGGGAACTATCTTCCTGCATCTAGCCTGTCCAATCCCTTTAGGATTTTATACGTTTCAATCAGATCCCCCCTTAATCTTCTAAATTCCAACGAGTACAAGCCCAATTCATCCAGTCTTTCTTCATATGAAAGTCCCGCCATCCCAGGAATCAATCTGGTGAACCTTCTTTGTACTCCCTCTATGGCAAGGATGTCTTTCCTCAGATTAGGGGACCAAAACTGCACACAATACTCCAGGTGTGGTCTCACCAAGGCCTTGTACAACTGCAGTAGTACCTCCCTGCTCCCGTACTCGAATCATCTTGCTATAAATGCCAGCATACCATTCGCCTTTTTCACCGCCTGCTGTACCTGCATGCCCACTTTCAATGACTGGTGTATAATGACACCCAGGTCTCGTTGCACCTCCCCTTTTCCTAATCGGCCACCATTCAGATAATAATCTGTTTTCCTATTTTTGCCACCAAAGTGGATAACTTCACATTTATCCACATTAAATTGCATCTGCCATGAATTTGCCCACTCACCCAACCTATCCAAATCACCCTGCATCCTCTTAGCATCCTCCTCACAGCTAACACTGCCACCCAGCTTCGTGTCATCCGCAAATTTGGAGATGCTGCATTTAATTCCCTCATCCAAGTCATTAATATATATTGTAAACAACTGGGGTCCCAGCACTGAGCCTTGCGGTACCCCACTAGTCACTGCCTGCCATTCTGAGAAGGTCCCGTTTATTCCCACTCTTTGCTTCCTGTCTGCTAACCAATTCTCCACCCACACCAATACCTTACCCCCAATACCGTGTGCTTTAAGTTTGCACACTAATCTCCTGTGTGGGACCTTGTCAAAAGCCTTTTGAAAATCCAAATATACCACATCCACTGGTTCTCCCCTATCCACTCTACTAGTTACATCCTCAAAAAATTCTGTGAGATTCATCAGACATGATTTTCCTTTCACAAATCCATGCTGACTTTGTCCGATCATTTCACCGCTTTCCAAATGTGCTGTTATCACATCTTTGATAACTGACTCCAGCAGTTTCCCCACCACCGACGTTAGGCTAACCGGTCCATAATTTCCCGGTTTCTCTCTCCCTCCTTTTTTAAAAAGTGGGGTTACATTAGCCACCCTCCAATCCTCAGGAACTAGTCCAGAATCTAACGAGTTTTGAAAAATTATCACTAATGCATCCACTATTTCTTGGGCTACTTCCTTAAGCACTCTGGGATGCAGACCATCTGGCCCTGGGGATTTATCTGCCTTCAATCCCTTCAATTTACCTAACACCACTTCCCTACTAACATGTATTTCCCTCAGTTCCTCCATCTCACTGGACCCTCTGTCCCCTACTATTTCTGGAAGATTATTTATGTCCTCCTTAGTGAAGACAGAACCAAAGTAATTATTCAATTGGTCTGCCATGTCCTTGCTCCCCATAATCAATTCACCTGTTTCTGTCTGTTGGGGACTTACATTTGTCTTTACCAGTCTTTTCCTTTTTACATATCTATAAAAGCTTTTACAGTCAGTTTTTATGTTCCCTGCCAGTTTTCTCTCATAATCTTTTTTCCCCTTCCTAATTAAGCCCTTTGCCCTCCTCTGCTGAACTCTGAATTTCTCCCAGTCCTCAGGTGAGCCACTTTCTCTGGCTAATTTGTATGCTTCTTCTTTGGAATTGATACTATCCCTAATTTCTCTTGTCAGCCACGGGTGCACTACCTTCCTTGATTTATTCTTTTGCCAAACTGGGATGAACAATTGTTGTAGTTCATCCATGCAACCTTTAAATGCTTGCCATTGCATATCCACCGTCAATCCTTTAAGTGTCATTGTATCATTAATGCATGTTTGCATTTCTAAATGACAATAAAAGAGGACTGAGTGTCCTCATAATCTAATCTAACCTAATCCAATGTCAGCATGTCTGAGATAAGTGGACCCAAAACCACTCACAATGATCCAAGTGAGGCCTCGCCAGAGCCTTATACAGCCTCGACATTACATCCTTCCTCCTCTTAATGTCCCCTGCTGCCCCCACCCACCGTACCTCGTTACAACCAAGCTTCTGCCCCTATTCCCAGACTTCCATCCCATTGCCACCCGTGCTCTCGCTCCACCCCTCCCCCTCCGCCCTTTTCTACCAGCTCTCCTCCCTCCACCTTACAGACCCCGACGAGGGCTCTCGCCCCAGAACGTCACCCGCCCGCCTCCCTCCGCAGATGCAGCCAGACCCTGGCGGGATCTTCCAGCGCCTTGGCTTCCCTCGGCGGCTCGCCGACCCACTTCGGTTCACTCTGCCTGCTCCGCTCCCCCACCCCGTCAGCTCCCTGTCACCGTGGAATTGAACGAGTTGCGTAGACAGAGTTCCTTTAAAGTTGTTTTTTGCTGAGGAGGGTGTCGTAACGTGAACAAGATCACTGGAGACACTGAAGCTGGTAGAGTCCTTTATTCAACAAAATGAGACACTCTCAGAGGAAGAGGCCCGTTTGACCCAATAGTACATGACATCTTATACGCTAAAGATCAAAGGACAATTCTATATTTATAAGGTATCTTCCTTTTAATTACATGTAATCTTCACACTTCCATCTTCACACTCACACACTCCAGACACCCGGAATGAACGCTAATCAGCACCGCCTGGTTTTACAATTACCTGCCTTCCGCAGCCCCCATTGTCCAGAGCTGCATTTTAAACTTAATCTACAATCCACCTTCAGGTCTAAAGATTGGTTGCTGGAGTTAATGCTTGCTATATACCCGAACTCCAGAATGGGGTCGAGCTCCCACCGACTATTAAAGGCTTTCAAAGGTGTGGGCATCAGAGAGCCCCTGACAACCAAAATCCAGCTCCCGGCCTTCTCATGTGGCTCAGCTACTGAGCCCAGCAGAACCGTTTCTACTGACGGGAGAAGGGGCAAAGGCGGGTTACTGGCTCCTTAAAACCAGTCGCTCCGGGCAGACGGGGCTCGTCAGGCCGTGGTTGTTAGCTCATCTAGGAGAAGGAAAACTCTGATCTCAAACCTCCGCTGCCTTGCGGCTGTACCCGCTCACGGGGGAAGGCTTCGGGAGTGAACCCCGAGGGAAAAATCCGGAGCTGGGGTCCCTGAGGCAGTCCGACGCTGAGTTCAACGCTGACTGGCAACTCCTGGCACCAAACTGTATCGGGTCTCTGCCATTCCTTTGGGTTCATCGGCAGCGTGGAGAGGGGGAGCCTGCGACACAGGGCAACAGCTCGCTCTCCGTATCGTACTGCCTGGGCTTGTGTGTCTTGCCAGTTGGGACCCTGACCAGTGTAAACCTCAGTAGATAGACTGGACTATTGGTCTTTTCCCCGGGGTGGAAATACTGATTACTAGCGGTCCTATGGATTTAAGGTGAGGGGGGTTGATGATAGAAGGTTTAAAAGGCAGGTTATTTGCACGGAAGGTGGCAGTGCCTGGAACAGGCAGCCAGGAGGACCACAAGCAGATACAACAGGAGTGTTCGAGAGGCAATGAGACAGACACGTGATTGGAATCAGAATCTGCTGTAATATCACTGGCAAATGTCATGAAATTTGTTCTTTGTGCAGCAGCTGTGCATCGCAAAACACAGCAATAAAAAAAAACTATAAATTGCAATCAGAAATCTATATAAAAAATAGATTAAATAATTAATGCAAAGACAACAGTGGGGTAGAGTCCATGAGCTCATCGTCCATTCAGAAATCAGATGGCGGAGGGGAAGAAGCTGAAGATCAGAGGGGCCTTGGGGTTCGAGTCCATGAGGATCAGAGGGGTCTTGGGGTCTGAGTCCATCGGACACTCAAAGCAGCTGCGCTGGTTGACTCTGTGGTTAAGAAGGCGTAAGGTGTATTGGCCTTCATCAATCGTGGGGTTGAATTTAGGATCCGAGAGGTAATGTTGCAGCTATATAGGACCCTGGTCAGACCCCACTTGGAGTACTGTGCTCAGCTCTGGTCACCTCACGACAGGAAGGACGTGGAAACCATAGAAAGGGTGCAGAGGAGATTTACAAGGATGTTGCCTGGATTGGGGAGCATGCCTTATGAGAATAGGTTGAGTGAACTCGGCCTTTTCTCCTTGGAGCGACGGAGGATGAGAGGTGTCCTGATAGAGGTGTATAAGATGATGACCGTGTGGATAGTCAGAGGCTTTTTCCCAGGGCTGAAAGGGCTGTCAGAAGAGGACACAGGTTTAAGGTGCTTGGAAGTAGGTACAGAAGAGAAGTCAGGGGTAAGTTTTTTACTCAGAGAGTGGTGAGTGCGTGGAATGGGCTGCCGGCAACGGTAGTGAAGGCGGATACGATAGGGTCTTTTATGAGACTTTTGGATAGATACATGGAGCTTAGAAAAATAGAGGGCTATGGGTAAGCCTAGTAATTTTTAAGGTTGGGACATGTTCGACACAACTTTGTGGGCCGAAGGGCCTGTATTGTGCTGTAGGTTTTCTATGTTTCTAAACTGTTCCTAAAATGCTGAGAGTGTGCTTTAGTCTCCTGTATGTCCTCCTTGATGGTGGCAATGAGAAGAGGGCACGTCCTGGGGCAGGAGGGTCCTTAGTGATAGATGACGCCTTTTTGAGGAGTTGCCTTTCGGAAGTTCAAACATCAGAGGTGCAAGACTCCCAGAAGGTTCATTTACAGGTTGAGTCTGAGGTAAAGAAGCGAAATGCAATGTGGGCATTAATTTCAAGGGGAATAGAATATAAAAGCAAGGAGATAATGCTGAGGCTTTATAAGACACTAGTCAGGCCTCACTTGAAGTATCGCCAACAGTTTTGGGCCCCGTATCTCAGGAAGGATGTGTTGTCATTGGAGAGGGTCCCGAGGAGGTTCGTGAGGATTCTGGGAATGAAGGGGTTAACATATGAGGAGCGTTTGGCAGCTTTGGGCCTGAACTGATTGGGATTTAGAAGAACGCGCAGGGGAATCTCATTGAAACCTACCGAATGTTGAAAGGACTAGATAGGGTGGATGTGGAGAGGATGTTCCCTATGGTGGGGCTATCCAGAACTAGAGGCCACAGCCTCAAAATTGTGGGGCGACCCTTTAAAACAGAGGTAAGGAGGTAAGGTAGTAGTAAATCTGTGGAACGCCCTGCCACGGACTGCAGTGGAGGCCAAGTCCGCGGGTATATTTAAGGCGGAAGTTGATCATTTCCTGATTGGACGGAGCATCAAAGGATATGGTGAGAAGACAAGTGTACGGGGTTGAGTGGGATCCGGGATCAGCCATGATGGAATAGCAGAGCAGACTCGATGGGCTGAATGACCTCATTCTGCTCCTACGTCCTACGGTGTCCTCGGAGCTGGGGAGGCTGGTGCCCACGACTGAGATGGCTGAGTTTACAAGTTACTGCAGCTTTTTCTGAGCCGCTCTCCCGTCCCCGTACCGGATGGTGATCCAGCCAGCTCGAATGCTCTCAATACAGCGGTAGAAATGTACAGGCAGGTAGGGAACGGAGGGGTACGGACCATGAGCACACAGTGGGGATGTCTTTGGTCGGTGCACACATGGCAGGTGAAAGGGCATTCCTGTGAATCCAATTGAATTGACTTTATTTCTTGCATCCTTCACATACACGAGGAGTAAAAATCTTTACGTTAAGTCTCCGTCTGAATTTATAATAAATAGTATGTACAACAGGACAGTTACTATAACATAGAAATACAATTCTATCAGCGTGAGTTAATCAGTCTGATGGCCTGGTGGAAGAAGCTGTCCCGAAGCCTGTTGGTCCTGGCTTTTATGCTGCGGTACCGTTTCCCGGATGGTAGCAGCTGGAACAGTTTGTGGTTGGGGTGACTCGGGTCCCCAATGATCCTTTGGGCCCTTTTTACACACCTGTCTCTGTAAATGTCCTGAATCGTGGGAAGTTCACATCTACAGATGCGCTGGGCTGTCCGCACCACTCTCTGCAGAGTCCTGCGATTGAGGGAGGTACAGTTCCCGTACCAGGCAGTGATGCAGCCAGTCAGGATGCTCTCAATTGTGCCCCTGTAGAAAGTTCTTAGAATTTGGGGGGCCCATACCAAACTTCCTCAACCGTCTGAGGTGAAAGAGGTGCTGTTGTGTCTTTTTCAACACACAGCCGGTATGCAGGTGGTGAAAAAGGCGAATGGTATGCTGGCATTTATAGCGAGAGGATTCGAGTACAGAAGCAGGGAGGTACTACTGCAGTTGTACAAGGCCTTGGTGAGACCACACCTGGAGTATTGTGTGCAGTTTTGGTCCCCTAATCTGAGGAAAGACATTCTTGCCATAGAGGGAGTACAAAGAAGGTTCACCAGATTGATTCCTGGGATGGCAGGACTTTCATATGAAGAAAGACTGGATGAACTGGGCTTGTACTCGTTGGAATTTAGAAGATTAAGGGGGGATCTGATTGAAACGTATAAGATCCTAAAGGGATTGGACAGGCTAGATGCGGGAAGATTGTTCCTGATGTTGGGGAGGTCCAGAACGAGGGGTCACAGTTTGAGGATAAAGGGGAAGCCTTTTAGGACCGAGATTAGGAAAAACTTCTTCACACAGAGAGTGGTGAATCTGTGGAATTCTCTGCCACAGCAAACTGTTGAGGCCAGTTCATTGGCTATGTTTAAGAGGGAGTTAGATATGGCCCTTGTGGCTACAGGGGTCAGGGGGTATGGAGGGAAGGCTGGGGCAGGGTTCTGAGTTGGATGATCAGCCATGATCATAATAAATGGCGGTGCAGGCTCGAAGGGCCGAATGGCCTACTCCTGCACCTATTTTCTATGTTTCTATGTAACACATAAAACCGAAAATAATACTAACGTATAGTAAAAGCAGGAATGGTATGATAAATACACAGCCTATATAAAGCAGAAATAATGTATGTACAGTATAGTCGGGAAGATGAAGGCAAAACCAGTTTGTGGGAGAAAATCGGCTCGTACGCGCATGCAGAGTTCAGCAGAGGAGGACAAAGGGCTTAATTAGGAAGGGGAAAAAAGATTATGAGAGAGAACTGGCAGGGAACATAAAAACGGACTGTAAAAGCTTTTATAGATATGTAAAAAGGAAAAGACTGGTAAAGACAAATGTAGGTCCCCAACAGACAGAAACAGGTGAATTGATTATGGGGAGCAAGGACATGGCAGACCAATTGAATAATTACTTTGGTTCTGTCTTCACTAAGGAGGACATAAATAATCTTCCAGAAAAAGTAGGGGACAGAGGGTCTAGTGAGATGGAGGAACTGAGGGAAATACATGTTAGTAGGGAAGTGGTGTTAGGTAAATTGAAGGGATTGAAGGCGGATAAATCCCCAGGGCCAGATGATCTGCATCCCAGAGTGCTTAAGGAAGTAGCCCAAGAAATAGTGGATGCATTAGTGATAATTTTTCAAAACTCGTTAGATTCTGGACTAGTTCCTGAGGATTGGAGGGTGGCTAATGTAATCCCACTTTTTTAAAAAGGAGGGAGAGAGAAACTGGGGAATTATAGACCGGTTAGCCTAACGTCGGTGGTGGGGAAACTGCTGGAGTCAGTTATCAAAGATGTGATAACAGCACATTTGGAAAGCGGTGAAATCATCAGACAAAGTCAGCATGGATTTGTGAAAGGAAAATCATGTCTGACGAATCTCATAGAATTTTTTGAGGATGTAACTAGTAGAGTGGATAAGGGAGAACCAGTGGATGTGGTATATTTGGATTTTCAAAAGGCTTTTGACAAGGTCCCACACAGGAGATTAGTGTGCAAACTTAAAGCACACGGTATTGGGGGTAAGGTATTGATGTGGATGGAGAATTGGTTAGCAGACAGGAAGCAAAGAGTGGGAATAAACGGGACCTTTTCAGAATGGCAGGCGGTGACTAGTGGGGTACCGCAAGGCTCAGTGCTGGGACCCCAGTTGTTTACAATATATATTAATGACTTGGATGAGGGAATTAAATGCAGCATCTCCAAGTTTGCGGATGACACGAAGCTGGGTGGCAGTGTTAGCTGTGAGGAGGATGCCAAGAGGATGCAGAGTGACTTGGATAGGTTGGGTGAGTGGGCAAATTCATGGCAGATGCAATTTAATGTGGATAAATGTGAAGTTATCCACTTTGGTGGCAAAAACAGGAAAACAGATTATTATCTGAATGGTGGCCGATTAGGAAAAGGGGAGGTGCAACGAGACCTGGGTGTCATTGTACACCAGTCATTGAAAGTGGGCATGCAGGTACAGCAGGCGGTGAAAAAGGCGAATGGTATGCTGGCATTCATAGCAAGAGTATTCAAGTACAGGAGCAGGGAGGTACTACTGCAGTTGTACAAGGCCTTGGTGAGACCACACCTGGAGTATTGTGTGCAGTTTTGGTCCCCTAATCTGAGGAAAGACATCCTTGCCATAGAGGGAGTACAAAGAAGGTTCACCAGATTGATTCCTGGGATGGCGGGACTTTCATATGAAGAAAGACTGGATGAATTGGGCTTGTACTCGTTGGAATTTAGAAGATTGAAGGGGGATCTGATTGAAACGTATAAGATCCTAAAGGGATTGGACAGGCTGGATGCAGGAAGATTGTTCCCGATGTTGGGGAAGTGCAGAACGAGGGGTCACAGTTTGAGGATAGAGGGGAAGCCTTTTAGGACCGAGATTAGGAAAAACTTCTTCACACAGAGAGTGGTGAATCTGTGGAATTCTCTGCCACGGGAAACAGTTGAGGCCAGTTCATTGGCTATATTTAAGAGGGAGTTAGATATGGCCCTTGTGGCTACGGGGGTCAGGGGGTATGGAGGGAAGGCTGGGGCGGGGTTCTGAGTTGGATGATCAGCCATGATCATAATAAATGGCGGTGCAGGCTCGAAGGGCCGACTGGCCTACTCCTGCACCTATTTTCTATGTTTCTATGTTTCTATGATAGCACGTGCCCTCCACACCTCCTGCTAAGTCTCTTCCGCACCCTCTCCCCAAAGCCCCAACACCCTTCCTGTAGCAGGGCGACCAGAACTTCATGCAATACTCCAGACGTGGCCTAACCAAAGTTCTAAGAAGTTGCAACTTAACCTCTTGACTTGTCAGCCCATTGCCTCGACCACCAGTAAGAGCAACCATCCCATAAGCCTTCTTGTGCACGAGATCATGAGAGGCATTGATGGTGTGGATAGTCAGAGGCTTTTCCCAGGGCTGAAATGGCTAACACGGGAGGGTACAGTTTTAAGGTGCTTGGAAGTAGGTACAGAGGAGATGTCAGAGGGTAAGTTTTTTCACACAGAGAGTGGTGAGTGCTTGGAATGGGCTGGTGGAGGTGGAAATGATAGGGTCTTTTAAGAGACTCCTGGATGGCTACATGGAGCGTAGAGAAATAGAGGGCTATGGGTAACGCTAGGTAGTTCTGACGTAAAGATGTGTTCGGCACAGCTTTGTGGGCTGAAGGGCCTGTATATTGTGCTGTAGGTTTTCTATATTTCTATGTTTAAACAAACTATCGACTTGTGTTGCCATATGCAAGGAGCCATGAACTTATATCCCAAGATCTCTCTGCTTATCAACACTGTTAAGGGTCTTGCCCTGTCCTTTTGCATTTGCCCTGCCGAGTCGCACCACCTCACATTTATCCGGGCTAAACTCCATCTGCCATTTCTCTGCCCACGTTCTGCGACAAAGGGCAGACAGGGATGGACGGCCTTCATCGTTTTGCCCTGAACGACAGAGGTATGGCGGAAGTGAGTGCGGAGGACAACGAAGTGATTGTTACTCTGGATTATGACACAGCATAAAAGGCAACACAATAAGCTTAAAGAAAACAACTAAAAGGCATCCGTTAGTCTTGCGAGACCATGGACCTGCGCCTGGAAAGCCTTCACTCTCCAGGGCGCAGGCCTGGGCAAGGTTGTATGGAAGACCGGCAGTTGCCCATGCTGCAAGTCTCCCCTCTCCATGACACCGATGTTGTCCAAGGGAAGGGCATTAGGACCCATACAGCTTGGAACCAGTGTCGTCACAGAGCAATGTGTGGTTAGGTGCCTTGCTCAAGGACACAACACGCTGCCTCGGCCGGGGCTCGAACTCACGACCTTCAGGTCGCTAGTCCAAAGCCTTATCCACTTGGCCATGTGCCCACAAAGAAAAGAATAAAAAGACAAATAACACACAATAAATATTTTTAAAGTCCAATGAAACGTAATATACAAATAATTGTTCTATACATAGACTAATCCCCTCTCTGTGTAAAAAAACTTACCTCTGACACCCCCCCCAATACTTTCCTCCAATCACCTTTAAACTATGACCCCCCCCCTGCCCCCGTTATAGCCACTTCCAGCCTGGGATAAAGTCTCCAGCTATCTGCTCCATCTAGGTATCAATCAAAACCCTTTAAGCCAAAAAAAAACATACATTAGCAGCCAATGTCTCTGCAAGTGAATGCAACTTTTCCGTGATTCTGAAGGCTCCCAATTCTTGACCAGTTTCTGCCAGTGCAGATGTTCTCCCGTGCGAGGGAGATGTTTGTGAAAGCGTTATCTTTGCAGAGGTGCACCGGAATCCATCTGGTATTCCCGCATTGTGCGCGTCGGGTCTGATTCATCAGCTGAGAGTTGCAAAGTGTTTGTCGAAAAAAAAAGCATCCGTCACTGCCATTGACGAAACGCTCCCCGTTAAAGAATTTAAAACACCGGGCATTTTCTCTCTCGGTTTTTTCGGGTCGATCAGTAAAGTGGGAAACACTGCAAGCGGTTTTCCTTTGAACCTGGGAAGTGGACCTGAGTTGTGGAGATATTCCACCAGGATAGAAACATAGAAACATAGAAAATAGGTGCAGGAGTAGGCCATTCGGCCCTTCAAGCCTGCACCGCCATTTATTATGATCATGGCTGATCATCCAACTCAGAACCCTGTACCAGCCTTCCCTCCATACCCCCTGATCCCCGTAGCCACAAGGGCCATATCTAACTCCCTCTTAAATATAGCCAATGAACTGGCCTCAACTGTTTCCTGTAGCAGAGAATTCCACAGATTCACCACTCTCTGTGTGAAGAAGTTTTTCCTCATCTCTGTCCTAAAAGGCTTCCCCTCTATCCTCAAACTGTGCCCCCTCGTTCTGGACTTCCCCAACATCGGGAACAATCTTCCTGCCTTTACTTCTCACCCGACAAAGTAAATTCATTACCGAGTCACCACCCTGCTCGCAGGCATGTTGTAGAGAAATAAATAGTCATAGTCATACTTTATTGATCCCGGGGCAAATTGGTTTCCGTTACAGTTGCACCATAATAATAAATAATAATAAAACCATAAATAGTTAAATAGTAATATGTAAATTATGCCAGGAAATAAGTCCAGGACCAGCCTATTGGCTCAGGGTGTCTGACCCTCCAAGGGAGGAGTTGTAAAGTTTGATGGCCACAGGCAGGAATGACTTCCTATGTCGCTCTGTGTTGCTCGGTGGAATGAGTCTCTGGCTGAATGTACTCCTGTGCCCAACCAGTACATTATGTAGTGGATGGGAGACATTGTCCAAGATGGCATGCAACTTGGACAGCATCCTCTTTTCAGACACCACCGTCAGAGAGTCCAGTTCCATCCCCACAACATCACTGGCCTTACGAATGAGTTTGTTGATTCTGTTGGTGTCTGCCACCCTCAGCCTGCTGCCCCAGCACACAACAGCAAACATGATCGCACTGGCCACCACAGACTCGTAGAACATCCTCAGCATCGTCCAGCAGATGTAAAAGGACCTCAGTCTCCTCAGGAAATAGAGACGGCTCTGACCCTTCTTGTAGACAGCCTCAGTGTTCTTTGACCAGTCCAGTTTATTGTCAATTCGTATCCCCAGGTATTTGTAATCCTCCACCATGTCCACACTGACCCCCTGGATGGAAACAGGGGTCACCAGTACCTTAGCTCTCCTCAGGTCTACCACCAGCTCCTTAATCTTTTTCACATTAAGCTGCAGATAATTCTGCTCACACCATGTGACAAAGTTTCCTACCGTAGCCCTGTACTCAGCCTCACCACAGAAGGTGTGAAAATCGAGACGTAGCGTCTGACAAATGTGCCGAAAGGAGACAAACAGTCCAAATGAAAGCGATAAGTAAATACCGCGAGCATGAGTCGTAGAAATCATTGAAAGTGAGTCAGCGGGTTGTGGAATCAGTTCAGAGTCGGGGGTGAGTGATGTTCTCCGCACTGGTTCAGGAGCCGGATGGTTTAATCAGGCTTTATAACTGTTCCTGAACGCTCTGGCCTGATGGAATTAGGAACCTAGAACCACAGAACATTACAGCACAGAAACAGGCCTTTTGGCCCTTCTTGGCTGTGCCGAACCATTTTCTGCCTAGTCCCACTGACCTGCACACGGACCATATCCCTCCATACACCTCCCATCCATGTATCTGTCCAATTTATTCTTAAATGTTAAATAAGAACCCGCATTTACCACCTTGTCTGGCAGCTCGTTCCATACTCCCACCACTCCCTGTGTGAAGAAGCCCCCCCACTAATGTTCCCTTTAAACTTTTCCCCCCTCACCCTTAACCCATGTCCTCTGGTTTTTTTCTCCCCTTGCCTCAGTGGAAAAAGTCTGCTTGCATTCACTCTATCTATACCCATCATAATTTTATATACCTCTATCAAATCTCCCCTCATTCTTCTACGCTCCAGGGAATAAAGTCCCAACCTATTCAACCTTTCTCTGTAACTGAGTTTCTCAAGTCCCGGCAACATCCTTGTAAACCTTCTCTGCACTCTTTCAACCTTATTTATATCCTTCCTGTAATTTGGTGACCAAAACTGAACACAATACTCCAGATTCGGCCTCACCAATGCCTTATACAACCTCATCATAACATTCCAGCTCTTATACTCAATACTTCGATTAATAAAGGCCAATGTACCAAAAGCTCTCTTTACGACCCTATCTACTTGTGACGCCACTTTTAGGGAATTTTGTATCTGTATTCCCAGATCCCTCTGTTCCACTGCACTCCTCAGGGAGCACGGTCTGGGTGGTGGGGGGAGCGACGGGGTGGTCTTTGATGGTGATGATGCTGGTTTTCTGTGGCAGTGCTCCTTGGTCAATGGTGGGGAGGGCTTTCTGATGGACTGGGCTCCACCCACCGCTTTTGTGGGTGTTTTCCCCATTTCTGTTTCCATACCAGGCCATGATACAACTCTCCACTGTGCACCCATGGTCGGCGTCCGTCTGTCTGGAAGGACAATGGGTGACGACAACCATCATCACAAGCCTGGGCGGAAGGTACGGAGATCCTGAGATGCCCCAGTCGTCAAGATCCCCCTCTCGGCCTCACCGGTGTAGCCCAAAGGAAAGCTTATGAAGCAATACGTTTGTCACCAGCTCGGCTGCAGGAGCTGCCGGGAGGATGTTCAATGACGTCAGGGGGCTCCACTCCGGATTTGCTGTCTGGGTTTAACTCCCGTAGACCTCCGTCTCTCCCCCGAGGTGCCCGCAAGGCGGTGGGGGGGCTATTTACCCGTAGCCGGGGATCTGGTTCACGAGCCCCGGGGGGTGTCCGCACGCCGGTGGGCCTGCGTGCTACGTCGTGCAGGGGCCGGACCTCCTCCCCGTCCCCTGTAGTTCAGCCCGAGTCCGAGAGGAGTTCAGTTTCCGTGTGTGTGTCGCCAGCGAGGAGGCGCTACACGAGGCTTGCTGTCCGAGAGGCTGTGTACTGGCAGGGAGAGACCGGCACGTTCAGCTCCCCTTTTCCCGAGACGGCTAGACAGCGGCGGAAGCTGAAAGTGAGCGACAAGCACGACCATGTGCCACAGGAACCATTTTGCACCTCTCGAAGTTTGTGGGGGTTACAACACCTGCAGTATTTCTCTTTCCCAAAGCTGCTATTAAACCTCCCACCACCCTTTCAGACCTTCATCATCATCATCATTGTGCACTATGACGTCATCATTGTGCTGTCATCATTATGCACTATGACATCATCATTGTGCCCTGCGTCATATGGCATCATCATTATGCAGTCATATCACATCATCATTATGCACTGTCATATGACATCATCATTATGCACTGTGTCATATGACATTGTGCACTGTCATCATTATGCACATATGACATCATCATTGTGCACTGTCATCATTATGCACTGTCATATGACATCATTGTGCACATCATTATGCACATATGACATCATCATTGTGCCCTGGTCATATGGCATCATCATTATGCACTATTACATCATCATTATGCGCTGTCATATGACATCATTATGCACTGTCATATTACATCATCATTACGCACTATCACATCATCATTATGCATCGTGTGAGGTGACGCGGGTGGTCGTGGTCTCTCCATCTCCCTGATCGCTCTTGGAAATTTTTTTCTACCAGAAGTAAGTTTGCGATGGCCTTCTTCTGTGGGCAGTGTGTGTCTTTGCAAGATGGCTGACCCCACACCCCCAGCCATTATCGAGACTCTTCAGAGGTTGTCTGCCTGGCGCCAGTGGCCACACAACCAGGACTTGCGATCTGCACCGGCTGCTCGTATGACCGTCCACCACCTGCTCCCATGACCTCAAGTGACCCTGATTGGGGGCTAAGCAGGTGCTACGCCTTGCCCCAAGGGTGACCCGCAGGCTCGCGGAGGGAAGGAGCAGCTTACACCTCCTTTGGTAGAGACATATCCCCACCCCGACACCCACAGACTTCATACGCTGATCATAAAATAATACTTAATTTATTTATTCTTTCTTACAAACACAAACGTTGGGCGTTTGGCCATTTGTGGAGATACTGGCTTCCCCATTATTTCACTGCGGTTGATTATTACCTGACTGGAGACCTGAGGTCAGGGGAAGTCCGATGAAAGCCACAGGGATGGATGGAAATGTGGATGGCTGGGTTCGTAGGTGTGCAAATATCACAAAAGTGGCTGCTCCCATGGACAGTGGAGAAGGCGACCAGTGGTCACAGCTCTATATAGATCAGTTACAGACAGGGGAGGAGCTCAAACCAGTCCTGTGTGAGGTGTGGCACGTTGGGAGATCAAACGCAAAGGAACGGATGAGTGTTGATCTCCAGAGAAGGGGTTCAGGCCATAGCCCTGTAAAAGTGACTGCGCAGGTTGATAGTGAGGTGGAATCAATATCGGAGGAGGTGAGTTCGATCATCTGGAGGAGGTGAAGTTGATCGGCTGGAGGAGATGTGGTGGATCATTGGAGGAGGTGAGGTCAATCATCTGGAGGAGGTGAGGTGGATCGTCTGGAGGAGTTGAGGTGGATCACTGGAGGAGGTGATGTCAATTATCTGGAGGAGGTGAGGTGGATCATTGGAGGAGGTGAGGTGGATCATTGGAGGAGATGAGGTGGATCATTTAAGGAGGTGAGGTGAATCATTGGAGGAGGTAAGGTGGATCATTTGAGGAGGTGAGGTGGATCATTGGAGGAGGTGAGGTGGATCATTTAAGGAGGTGAGGTGAATCATTGGAGGAGGTGAGGTGGATCATTTGGAGGAGGTGAGGTGGATCATTTGGAGGAGGTGAGGTGGATTGTCTAGAGGAGGTGAGGTGGATCATTGGAGGAGGTGAGGTGGATCATTGGAGGAGATGAGGTGGATCATTGAAGGAGATGAGGTGGATCATCTGGAGGAGGTGAGTGGATCACTGGAAGAGGTGAGGTGGATCGTCTGGAGGAGATGAGGTGGATCATTTAAGGAGGTGAGGTGAATCATTGGAGGAGGTAAGGTGGATCATTTGAGGAGGTGAGGTGGATCATTGGAGGAGGTGAGGTGGATCATTTAAGGAGGTGAGGTGAATCATTGGAGGAGGTGAGGTGGATCATTGGAGGAGGTGAGGTGGATCATTTAAGGAGGTGAGGTGAATCATTGGAGGAGGTGAGGTGGATCATTGGAGGAGGTGAGGTGGATCATTGGAGGAGATGAGGTGGATCATCTGGTGGAGGTGAGGTGGATCATTGGAGGAGGTGAGGTGGATCATTGGAAGAGATGAGGTGGATCATCTGGTGGAGGTGAGGTGGATCATTGGAGGAGATGAGGTGGATCATCTGGTGGAGGTGAGGTGGATCATTGGAGGAGGTGAGGTAAATTTTCACCATCTGGAGGAGGTGAGGTGAATTGTCACCATCTGGAGAAGGTGAGGTGGACAATCTCCATGGAGGAGGTGAAGTGGATCATCCGGAGGAGGTGAAGTGGATCATCTGGAGGAGATGAGGTGCATCATCTCCATCGGAGTAGGGTCAGCACCCTCAGAGGTTCCATGTGGATGTAACTCGTGATGAAAGTGGTTGTCCATTGTGTGGAATATTTTGGTTTGAGCAAACAACGAGGTGGAGGAGTGGGTTAGTCCCACCGAATGGACAATATTAGCAAAGTATAGTTTTTGAAGATAATCCAAGTTTAGCAGATTGAAGAAATGCCTTGACATTCTCCGTTCAAAGGACTTGGAGAGCATTTCACTACAGCATGGCTATAAGCTGTGTCTGGTCTTCCCTAGTCATTGCAGAATGTGGGCTGGTGATTCAGGACTTGGGGCATTGCCCCTGTAAACCTGCGTATGAAACGACTGCGATTGTAGGGCACTTTTCACATCCCCTTCACACCATTGAAAAGCGTCTTCAAGTCAGCTATCATGCTGAGAGTCTGCAGATGCTGGAAATCCAGAGAAAAACACACAAAGTGCTGATGGAACTCAGCAGATCGGGCAGCAATTACGAAGAGGAATAAACTGCTGACGTTTCGGGCTGAAGGTCTCATCTGAAACGTTGAGTGTTAAAATCGACTAAGTGCTTTTGAACAGCGAGCTCTGTCATTGAAACCTACGGAATATTGAAAGGCCTGGATAGACTGGACATAGGGAGGATCTTTCCTACAGCGGGGGAGTCTGGGCGCAGAGGGCACAGCCTCAGAATGGAAGGATGTCTCTTTAGAACAGGAAACAGGAGTCTCTTTGGCCAGAGAGATTGAATGACTTGACCTCCACTGCTGCTGTCTGTGGCAACAAATCCCACACATTTACTTCCCTCTGGCTAAAGAAATTCCTCCTCATCTCCGTTCTACAGGGTTGCCCTTTTATTCTGAGTTTGTGCATCCCCACCCTTCACCATCTCCCCACCCATAAGAGCATAAGACCATAAGACAAAGGAGCAGAAGTAGGCCATTCGGCCCATCGAGTCTGCTCCACCATTTTATCACGAGCTGATCCATTCTCCCATTTAGTCCCACTCCCCCGCCTTCTCACCATAACCTTTGATGCCCTGGCTACTCAGATACCTATCAATCTCTGCCTTAAATACACCCAATGACTTGGCCTCCACTGATGCCCGTGGCAACAATTTCCACAGATTCACCACCCTCTGACCCCTCACAGCTCGCCTCTTTATTTGGAGGAGGTGAGGGAGAGTGAAGTGTTGAGGCTCTGGAATGTCTCCAACGCAAGGGTGATTATTGATTGACGTGTCTATATCGGAGGCGTGAGGCTCCAATCGGACTCAGTGATGGGAACAAAGACGTTGCCGGATGCTCTGAATCTGAAGCAAGGACAGGCAATATGAGAAAAAGCACAGCAGGTCAGGCAGCGTCCGTGGGAAGAGGAAGTAGTCCACATTTCCGATAAGTTGGCCTTCCTCAGACCAGTTATAGAACATAGAATAGTACAGCACAGTACAGGCCCTTCGGCCCACAATGTTGTACCGACCCTCAAACCCTGCCTCCCATATAAGCCCCCACCTTAGATTCCTCCATATACCTGTCTAGTAGTCTCTTAAACTTCACTAGTGTATCTGCCTCCACCACTGACTCAGGCAGTGCATTCCACGCGCCAACCACTCTCTGAGCAAAAAACCTTCCTCTAATATCCCCCTTGAACTTCCCACCCCTTACCTTAAAGCCATGTCCTCTTGTATTGAGCAGTGGTGCCCTGGGGAAGAGGCGCTGGCTATCCACTCTATCTATTCCTCTTAATATCTTGTACACCTCTATCATGTCTCCTCTCATCCTCCTTCTCTCCAAAGAGTAAAGCCCGAGCTCCCTTAATCTCTGATCATAATGCATACTCTCTAATCCAGGCAGCATCCTGGTAAATCTCCTCTGTACCCTTTCCAATGCTTCCACATCCTTCCTATAGTGAGGTGACCAGAACTGGACACAATACTCCAAGTGTGGCCTAACCAGAGCTTTATAGAGCTGCATCATTACATCGCGACTCTTAAACTCTATTCCTCGACTTATGAAAGCTAACGCCCATAAGCTTTCTTAACTACCCTATCTACCTGTGAGGCAACTTTCAGGGATCTGTGGACATGTACCCCCAGATCCGTCTGCTCCTCCACACTACCAAGTATCCTGCCATTTACTTTGTACTCTGCCTTGGAGTTTGTCCTTCCAAAGTGTACCACCTCACACTTCTCCGGGTTGAACTCCACCTGCCACTTCTCAGCCCACTTCTGCATCCTGTCAATGTCTCTCTGCAATCTTTGACAATCCTCTACACTATCTACAACACCACCAACCTTTGTGTCGTCTGCAAACTTGCCAACCCACCCTTCTACCCCCACATCCAGGTCACTAATAAAAATCATGAAAAGTTGAGGTCCCAGAACAGATCCTTGTGGGACACCACTAGTCACAATCCTCCAATCTGAATGTACTCCCTCCACCACCACCCTCTGCCTTCTGCAGGCAAGCCAATTCTGAATCCACCTGGCCAAACTTCCCTGGATCCCATGCCTTCTGACTTTCTGAATAAGCCTACCGTGTGGAACCTTGTCAAATGCCTTACTAAAATCCATATAGATCACATCCACTGCACTACCCTCATCTACATGCCTGGTCACCTCCTCAAAGAACTCTATCAGGCTTGTTAGACACGATCTGCCTTTCACAAAGCCATGCTGACTGTCCCTGATCAGACCATGATTCTCTAAATGCCTAGAGATCCTATCTATAAGAATCTTTTCCAACAGCTTTCCCACCACAGATGTAAGGCTCACTGGTCTATAATTACCCAGACTATCTCTACTACCTTTTTTGAACAAGGGGACAACATTCGCCTCCCTCCATTCCCCCGGTACCATTCCCGTGGACAACGAGGACATAAAGATCCTAGCCAGAGGCTCAGCAATCTCTTCGCTCACCTCGTGGAGCAGCCTGGGGAATATTCCGTCAGGCCCCGGGGACTTATGCATCCTAATGTATTTTAACAACTCCAACACCTCCTCTCCTTATATATACGAGGGTGATTGATAAGTTTGTGGCCTAAGGTAGAAGGAGATGAATTATACAGCTCTCGTTACAAGCACATGCAGATCAACTCTTTGAGTGATAATGCAGAAAGTTTGGAGTTAATAACTCATCTCCTTCTACCTTGGGCCACAAACTTAACAATCACCCCTGCTGTTGACCACTTCTACAAAGAAGGGATCCGTATTCTCCACGACCGCTGGACTAAGTGTGTAAATGTAGGAGGGGACTGTGTTGAAAAATAAATGTGCTAGGTTTTCTAAAATTGACTCCTTCTACCTTAGGCCACGAACTTATCAATCACCCCTCGTGTATATTTACTGTAATTGATTTTACTAATTTATATACACAAACACGAGGAAATCTTTTGCCAATCAACTGTCCACCTCTTGGCTCCATCCCTTTCCCTCCCTGTCTTCTCCAGTCATTTCGGATCTCCCCCTCCCCCTCCCACTTTCAGATCTCTTACTATCTCTTCCTTCAGTTAGTCCTGATGAAGGGTCTTGGCCCGAAACATCGACTGTACCTCTTCCTAGAGATGCTGCCTGGCCTGCTGCGTTCACCAGCAACTTTTATGTGTGTTACTAATTTATATGTCTCTTTCGATATTATCTGCTGCTGCTCAGTTAACATACTTCACGACGCATGCCAGTGAGAAACGTGATTCTGAAACGAGGCCTCGCTAGACAGGAAGGCTCTGTTCCACGTTGTATCTCAAAATAAAATAAAATATTCTGAGGCTGCGCCCTCTGGTCCTAATCTCTCCTACTACTGGGAACCTCCCCTCCAGATCCACTTGGTCCGAACATCTCTATATTCAGTAGATTTCAGTGAGGTCACCCCACTCCCCCTGCCGACCCCATCCTTCTGAACTCCATTAAGAACAGAGCAAGATACATCAAGCTCTTGTCGTACGTTAAACATTTTCTTTCCAGGAACGTTGCTGTCAACGTCCTCCGGACTTTCCCCAGGTCCAGCACATCTGGGCGATGCAGGACCTCCACACGTCCCTCCTACACAGTCGAGGCACCACAGAACGTCAGGGCTCCCTCCCTGAACCGTTTCCGGGACTGTCCTACTCCAAAGGTGAAACAGACAGCGCTGGAAACGCTGATCAGATTGGGCGCCGCCTACGGAGGAAAAGAGCCACAATTTCACAGCCCCTTTTGGCACATTTCCCGTCTCTCTATGCAGCCTCTCCCCTGGGGTGTCTGCAGCAATGAGTGCCCCTGGCAAGATAGTATCAGGGAAAGATCGAGTAGGCAGCCAGAGGGTTTTTCTCGGAGGGAAAATGGATAAGTGCAGGCAATCATAATTTTAAGATGATTAGAGGAAAGAACAGGGGGGTTGTCAGAGGTGAGATTCTCTTTTTGACAAAGAGAGAGCAGTGGGTGAGTGGAAAGGCCCAGGGGTGGTGGAAGGAAGAGAAACACTAGAAACATTTAAGAAACTCTCAGACAGGAGGATAGGAAAATAGAGGTCTGTGAGGGAGGGACGAGTTAGATTGAATTGGGAGAAGGTAGAGAGGTCTGCACAGTACTGTGGGTCAGAGGGCCTGTCCTGTACTGTTGTGATCTGCAATCAGGACTCCTGTCTGCCCCTCCTGCGGTCTGCCTGTGGAGGTGTGCAAATCCTGTTCGTGTCTGGGCACCACTGGCGTCTGTCTGACTGGTGACTGCTTCAACCGAGGGTCTGTCTGCCCCCTGTCTGTCTGTCTGACTGGTGACTGCTTCAACCGAGGGTCTGTCTGCCCCCTGTCTGTCTGTCTGACTGGTGACTGCTTCAACCGTGGGTCTGTCTGCCCCCTGTCTGTCTGTCTGACTGGTGACTGCTTCAACCGAGGGTCTGTCTGCCCCCTGTCTGTCTGTCTGACTGGTGACAGCTTACCCATTGGTTTGTCAGACCCACGGTGTCTGTCTGACTGGGAACTGAATCCAGGTGGGTCTGTCTGACAGGAGTCCCTGTTCCCCTTGGGTCTGCCAGTCCCCTGTGTGTCTGTCTGACTGACTACTGCCTCCCCGTTGGTCTGTCCAACCCCCTGGGTGTCTGTCTGACAGGAGTCCCTGCTCCCCATGGGTCTGCCTGTCCCCTGTGTGTCTGTCTGACTGGCTACTGCCTCCCCGTTGGTCTGTCCAACCCCCTGGGTGTCTGTCTGACAGGAGTCCCTGTTCCCCATGGGTCTGTCCATCCCCTGGGTGTCTCTCTGACCGGTGACTCGAACCCCGGCGTTGTGTACATTGTGGGGTTTCTGCATGTCATTGGATTTGAGGGGTCTTGGGATGGAATGTTAGTTGGAATTGGGATATCAGACTAGCCGGGCTGAATGGCTGGTCATTGTTTGCCTTGGCTGATATCTGCATGTAGCCCCCCTGGCCACCCTCAGGGTCGCTCGGCTCGCTGTCGTCTAGGGAAATAGCCCTCGGCCCTGGCAAACTGGGTAATTAGTTTGTGTGGATGCTGTGTGATGTACCCACCCCGCCCAAATAACAGACAATGCACCAGATATGATTAAATGATTTACAGTTTATAGATATAACTGCAACTATATAATTAATCGAGAATAAAATATAACAGGAAAATAAAAGGCGCCACATTTATCAAAGTTCAATCTCTTCGTGCACAAACAGTTGGAGCTCAGGACCCTTCTTCTTCACCCTGCGACCCCCTCGGACCACCTCGACCGGCCGCCTGGGACCAACAATGGTGGTCGACCAGACGCTCCACACGAGTCCGTCTCCATCTCCTCTCCTCGCAGAACGGCCCGCTCGGGGGTCCGACCCCATTAGCGGACTCACAGCACCTGGTCCATCCTCTGTCCCTCTGTCCCGCCTTCTGCCCCAAAACCCCGTGCATACAATATCTTCAGACACACCAAAAGCATAACAACTATTACAATTGGTTCATTCATCCTCATATCAATAGATAATCCAAAACAAACTGCTAGCGGGAAGGACTTTCTCAGCATTTAACATAACAAAGAAGCATTCCCAAGTATAACATAACAAAGAAGCCATTTTAGTTAGCCTACGTAGTAACATGAAAGACGAAACCCTCTTACATCCGGAATCATAGTTTCAGGTTTCCCCCTTCCTTCCGGACACACTGATGATTCTCGTTCTGTCCTCAGCCTCTCCTGGACCCTGCTGACGCTTGTGCACCGCGCCTTTGCGTTGAATTCAAGGTGCAGTTTGTGGTCAGTGTACAGCCCCTCGGGGAAAAGTTTCAGGGCAGTGATCCAATTTCATCTCAGACGCTTGATCAGTGAAAGGAAATATTCCTTCCCCGAGTCTGGGCTCAATTCCAGCACCACATGCAGAACGGGAATAGGATGTAACAAACCCACCCTGTCACCAGCTTTGGAATGCTGAACGTGAGGCTGCTTCCCCGGAGAATTTCTGCAAATTCTCTGCAGCGTGCTTCATTAATTTTCCTCCCGGTTTTGTGATACCCGCTTGCCTGCCTCCCCTCTTGAACGATCGCCGCCTCCCTGTTACCTGGTCAAGTCCAGAAGTCCGAAGGTCCGAGGGTTCATTCAATATCAAAGCGTGCGTCCGCATACAACTCTGAAATTCACCTTCTCCCGATAGCCACCAGACAAAGAAGATGGAACTCACTCCGAAGGGAACATCAATGCCACCCCCACCTTCCTGCGTAAAGAAGAACGCTGTGCCGATCATCGACCCCCACCACGGCACAAACTGGGATGAGAACATCAACCCCCTTCCCCCAAAGGACCCTTGACCCCTCCAGAAAAAAAACACTAACAGAACATCAAACCCCCCCCAGGCCCTGTCCGCTCGCACCACAAAGCGGAAAAGGAACCATAAGCCTGAAGAAGGTGCACAATCCATAAACGCAGAACCACGATATCACCAACATTCATCGGAAGAGAAACAGACCACGCAAGACAGAGGCCTACCCGGCTGTGCCACAGAGAGCCACACAGCGTCAAAGAATGTGTAAATTATACAACCTTTCTGGCTGAATACAGGCAGCTGCAAAGCAAGAAGCCCACTCGGAACGAGAGCGAGTCCGTCGACACGGAGCCCGGAGTAGGCCCGCAGCCTCGGTCTCGGTTTTCATCGCGCACAGCGGGCCGGAGCAGCCCCGCGGCCTCAGTGCCGCAGGGAGAGGGGTAGGAATCGCAGAAGGGCGAGCAGAATCGAGTCCGACCCTTGCCTCCGGTCCCAACTCCCTGCCTGATCGGTCTATCTGGGGCCAGTGTTTCCCCGCACTAGGCCCCAGGCCCCGCCACGGCGACATGCTCTGGGCCTGTACACCGCTGCTCATCCCTTTATCTATTCTCCTCTTCGTATTTGTGCCATTTATCACCTTTTCCCCACAATTCACAAGGGATTTTTAGATTATGAGAAACACTCAGTCCTCTTTTACTGTCATTTAGAAATGCATGCATGCGTTAAGAAATGATACAATCTTTCTCCGGAGTGATATCACAGAAAAACAGGACAGACCAAAGACTAACACTGACAGAACCACATAATTATAACATATAGTTACAGCAGTGTGAAGCAATACCATAATTTGATGAAGAACAAACCATGGGCACGGTAAATAAAGTCTCAAAGTCCCCGAGTCGATCGACTCCCGAGTCCCTGATAGCAGGCGGCAAAAGGGAGAAACTCCCTGCCATAAACCTCCAGGCACCGTCAACTTGCCGATGCCTTGGAAGCAGCCGACCACAGCCGACACTGAGTCCATCCGTCCGAAAACTCTGAGCTTCCGACCAGCCTCTCCGATACAGCCTCCCGAGCGCCTTCGACCTCTCCCCGGCTGCTGAAACAGGCAAAGCCGAGGATCTCGGGGCCTTCAGCTCCGGAGATTCTGGTTACCACACAGTAGCAGCGGCAGCGAAGCGGGCATTTCAGAAGTTTTCCAGATGTTCCACCGTGCTCTCACGTCCGTCTCCATCAAATCAGAAATGTGCACAGTCCCCTACTTGACAGATTACAGACATCACCACCGAAGCGGCCGCGTGCGCTGTATCGCGCCGCCATCTTCTCCTCCTCCTCCACAATCCGCCTTTGTTTGTGTGCAGTTTTTCACTGATTCTGTTGAACAGCCTCAGTATTGACCAAGACTAGCCACAGGAAAATGGATCTCAGGGTTGTATATGGCGACATCTAGGTACGTCCTTTGGTAATAAATTTAATTTGAACTTTGGATGCCGAGCAAGAGCCGTCAGATTGTCCCAGCACAGTCCTTCTCTAAACTGTTCCTCACCCTTTCAGGGCCAACCCTCTATCCAAGTATCAGCAACTACCTAGTCCTGCCTCCGTCCCAATTATCAGTGAACTACAGAATGCAAAGATTCCCCCTGCTCCGACTTAAAAAGGGGAAAAGAACACCTTAATAAAAGACATTTGAGGCCCCTTCTCTTGGAAAGGGTGGACTGACATTTGAGTGGAGGTTCACGAAATTGATTCCAGGAATGAGCGGCTTGTCACGTGAAGAGCGTTGGATGGCTCTGGGCCTGTATTCACTGGAATTCAGGAGAATGAGGGGTGGCCTCGTTGACATCTTCACTCTCTCCACTGACGAGCAAAGGAAAGTAGTCAACCTGTATCATCCCTATTGTCCTGTCCGCGTTGGGACGCAGGTTGCCAGAGTCATCGAGTTACAGAACACTACAGCGCAGAACCTTCTCCGTGGATTGTCACCTTGTCGCGGTGGAGAGGCTTGTGTGGTCCTGAGATCCTGAGAGCAATGCCGTCTGGAGCTATGCTCCTGGTAGGGTCACCCATGGCAGTAAGGTCGAGGGTGAGGTCCCTGACAAAGAACAATCCAACCAAGACCTCAACGGTGGAACGGGCGGACGAAGTGACTTCGAACTTAAGGGCTGTGAAGGCGGATGAAGGCTGCAACAAATCCATCAGCTCTAATCGTCGTGGTTTCCACGCCATTGGAATCAGTTGGTTGATTTGTGAAGTATCGTGGGCTTCTTGGAGTGCAACATCAAGTACACGTTAAACAAATACACGCACAGGCGTCTTCGCTCTGTACGGAACGAAGACCATCATCCTCGACCTCGAGGGATAGCCACAACACAACGACGACAGCACAGAAACAGGCCCTTTGGCCCATCCAGTCTGTGCTGAACCATCTGCCTAGTCCCATTGAGCTGCGCCCAGACCATAGCCTTCCATAACCACCCCCCATCCGAATTTCCCTTAATTATTGAAATCAAACCCACGTCCACCACTTGGCCCAGCAGCTCGTCCCACACTCTGACCACACTCCCGGTGAAGAAGTTCCCCCCGAAACATTTCACCTTTCACCCTTCACCCATGACCTCTGGCTGTAGTCCCACCCTACCTCAGTGGGGAGAAAAAAGGCCTGCTTGCATTAACCCCAGCTACACTCCTCATAATTTTGTGTACCTCCATCCAGTCTCAGAAAGGCAGCGTCCATTATTAAGGACCTCCTGTTCTCACTGTTACCATCAGGTAGACTGAAGACACACACTCAGCGATTCAGGAACAGCTTCTTCCCCTCTGCCATCTGATTCCTGAACGGACATTGAACCCTTGGACATAACCTCACTTTTTAAAATATATATTATTTCTGTTCTTGCACGTTTTTAAAATCTATTCAATATATGCACACGAGGGGTGATTAATAAGTTCGTGGCCTAAGGTAGAAGGAGTTAATTTTAGAAAATTTTAGCACATTTATTTTTCAACACAGTCCCCTCCTACACGTACACACTTAGCCCAGCGGTCGTGGAGCATACGGATCCCTGCTTTGTAGAAGTCGGCGTCTTGGACCTCCAGTAAATGGTCCACAGCAGGGGTGATTGATAAGTTGGTGGCCTAAGGTAGAAGGAGACGAGTTATTAACTCCAAACTTTCTGCATTTTCACTCAAAGAGTTGAACTGCACGTGTGTGTAACGAGAGCGTCTTGGACCTCCAGGTGGTCCACAGCAGGGGTGACTGATAAGTTCATGCCCTAAGGTAGAATGAGATGAGTTATATAGCTCTCGTTACATGTACGTGCAGTTCAACTCTTTGAGTGATAATGCAGAAAGTTTGAAGTTAATAACTCGTCTCCTTCTACCTTAGGCCATGAACTTACTAATCACCCCTGCTGTGGACCACTTTCTGGAGGTCCAAGACGCTGACTTCTACAAAGAAGGGATCCGCATGCTCCACGACCGCTGGGCTAAGTGTGTACATGCAGGAAAAATAAATGTGCTAGGTTTTCTAAAATTGACTCCCTTCTACCTTTAGGCCACGAACTTATCAATCACCCCTCATACTGTAATTGGTTTATTTATTTACTTATTATTTTTTTTATTTTTTTCTTCTTCTTCTGCATTATTTATTGCATTGAACTGCTGCTGCTAAGTTAACAAATTTCACGGCACCCGCCAGTGATAATAAGCCTGATTCTGATTCTGATTCTGGGGAACACAGCCCTAACCTACCCAACCTTGCCCTGTATCTCAGGTCCCCAAGTCCCGGCATCATCCTTGTAAGTTTCCTCCGCACTCTTTCAATCTTATTTCCGTCTTCCCTGAAGGTAGGTGACCACCACTGCAGGCGGTACTCCAGATTAGTCTTGCGAAACTTCCACCATGACATCCATACAACCACATAACAATTACAGCACGGAAACAGGCCATCTCGGCCCTTCTAGTCCGTGCCGAACTCTTACTCTCACCCAGTCCCACCGACCTGCACTCAGCCCATAACCCTCCATTCCTTTCCTGTCCATATATCTATCCAATTTAACTTTAAATGACAACATCGAACCTGCCTCAACCACTTCTGCTGGAAGCTCGTTCCACACAGCTACCACTCTCTGAGTAAAGAAGTTCCCCCTCATGTTACCCCTAAAGTTTTGCCCTTTAACTCTCAACTCATGTCCTCTTGTTTGAATCTCCCCCACTCTCAATGGAAAAAGCCTATCCACATCAACTCTATCTATCCCCCTCATAATTTTAAATACCTCTATCAAGTCCCCCCTCAACCTTCTGCACTCCAAAGAATAAAGACCCAACTTGTTCAACCTTTCTCTGTAACTTAGGTGATGAAACCCAGGCAACATTCTAGTAAATCTTCTCTGTACTCTCTCTATTTTGTTGACATCTTTCCTATAATTCGGTGACCAGAACTGTACACAATACTCCAAATTTGGCCTTACCAATGCCTTGTACAATTTCAACATTACGTCCCAACTCCTATACTCAATGCTCTGACTTATAAAGGCCAGCATACCAAAAGCTTTCTTCACCACCCTATCCACATGAGATTCCACCTTCAGGGAACTATGCACCATTATTCCTAGATCCCTCTGTTCT
>NC_086129.1:4441413-4476413 GCF_963921235.1 Mobula hypostoma | reverse complement strand
TCTGGTTGATATTGTGGTTAACTGGATCCGCGAATTTGCAGATAGTCATAGTCATAGTCATACTCTATTGATCCCGGGGGAAATTGGATTTTCGTTACAGTTGCTCCATAAATAGTAATAACACCATAAATAGTTAAATAGTAATATGTAAATTATCCCAGTAAATTATGAAATAAGTCCAGGACCAGCCTATGGGCGCAGGGTGTCTGACCCTCCAAGGGAGGAGTTGTAAAGTTTGATGGCCACAGGCAGGAATGACTTCCTATGACGCTCTGTGTTGCATCTCGGTGGAATGAGTCTCTGGCTGAATGTACTCCTGTGCCCACCCAGTACATTATGTAGTGGATGGGAGACATTGTCCAAGATGGCATGCAACTTGGACAGCATCCTCTTTTCAGACACCACCGTCAGAGAGTCCAGTTCCATCCCCACAACATCACTGGCCTTACGAATGAGTTTGTTGATTCTGTTGGTGTCTGCTACCCTCAGCCTGCTGCCCCAGCACACAACAGCAAACATGATCGCACTGGCCACCACAGACTCGTAGAACATCCTCAGCATCGTCCAGCAGATGTTAAAGGACCTCAGTCTCCTCAGGAAATAGAGACGGCTCTGACCCTTCTTGTAGACAGCCTCAGTGTTCTTTGACCAGTCCAGTTTATTGTCAATTCGTATCCCCAGGTATATGTAATCCTCCACCATGTCCACACTGACCCCCCTGGATGGAAACAGGGGTGACCGGTACCTTAGCTCTCCTCAGGTCTACCACCAGCTCCTTAGTCTTTTTCACATTAAGCTGCAGATAATTCTGCTCACACCATGTGACAAAGTTTCCTACCGTAGCCCTGTACTCAGCCTCATCTCCCTTGCTGATGCATCCAACTATGGCAGAGTCACCCGAAAACTTCTGAAGATGACAAGACCCTGTGCAGTAGTTGAAGTCCGAGGTGTAAATGGTGAAGAGAAAGGGAGACAAGACAGTCCCCTGTGGAGCCCCAGTGCTGCTGATCACTCTGATGACATCAAGACTGGGGGTGTAGCGGACAGCGAGGAAGACTACCATAGCTTGCAGAGGGATCCGGACCAGCTGGAAAAATGGGGTGAAAAATGGCCGATGGAATTTAAGTGTGATGCTTTGCACTTTGGTGTGACCAGCCAGGGTAGGTCTTACACAGTGAACGGTCGGGCACCGAGGAACGAGGTAGAACAAAGGGATCTGGGAATACAGGACCATAGTTCGTTGAAAGTGCTGTCACAAGTTGATAGGGTTGTAAAGAAAGCTTTCGGCACACTGGCCTTCATAAATCAAGGTACTGAGTACAGGAGCTGGGATGTTATCTTGTAGTTGTACAAGACGTTGGTGAGGCCTAATTTGGAGTATAGTGTGCAGTTTTGGTCACCTACCGACAGAAAAGATGTAAACAAGGTTGAAAGAGTACAGAGAAAACTTACGAGGATGTTGCCGGGTCTGGAGGACCTGAGTTATAAGGAAAGATTGAATAGGTTAGGACTTTACTCCTTGGAATGTAGAAGATTGAGAGGAGGTTTGATAGAGGTATACAAAATTATGAGGGATACAGATAGGAAAATGCAAGCAGGCTTTTTCCACTGAGGTTGGGTGGGACTACAACCAGAGGTCATGGGTTAAGGGTGAAAGGTGAAAAGTTTAAGGGGAACATGAGGGGAAACTTCTTCACTCAGAGGGTGGCGGGAGTGTGGAACGAGCTGCCAGCACGAGTGGCGGATGTGAGCTCCATTTCAACGATTAAGAGAATTTTGGATAGGTACATGGATGGGCAGGGTATGAAGGGCTGTGGACCTGGTGCAGATTGATGGGGGAAGGCAGTTTAAACGGTTTCAGCATGGACTAGATGGGCTGAAGGGCCTGTTTCTGTGCTGTACTTTTCGATGACCCAATGACTCTATGAAACTTTTGGTATCCTCTTTAATATTATTTGCTAGCTTACCTTCATATTCCAAAATTTTCCCTCTTTAGGACTTTTTAGTAGCATTCTGTTGGTTTTTTAAAAGCTTCCCAATCCCCTAACTTCCTGCTAATTTTTGCCCTATTATATGCCCCCTCTTTGGCTTTTATGTTGGCTTTAACTTCCCTTGTCAGCCACGGTTATGCCATCCTCCCTTTCGATAGCTTATTCCTCTTTGGGACATGCAGTGGTATGAAAATGTTTGGCCACCCCTGGTCAAAATTTCTGTGAATAGCTAAGCGAGTAAAAGATGAACTGATTTCCAAAAGGCGTAAAGTTAAAGATGACACATTTCCTTAACATTTTAAGCAAGAAAACTTTTCTATTTCCATCTTTTACAGTTTCAAAATAACAAAAAAGGAAAAGGGCCCAAAGCAAAAGTTTGGGCCCCCTGCATGGCCAGTACTTAGCAACCCCCCGCTTGGCAAGTATCACAGCTTATAAACGCTTTTTGTAGCCAGGATAATGAACCTAAACACACCTCAAAATCCACAATGGACTACCTCAAGAGGCGCAAGCTGAAGGTTTTGCCATGGCCCTCACAGTCCCCCGACCTAAACATCATCCAGAATCTGTGGATAGACCTGAAAAGAGCAGAGCATGCAAGATGGCCCAAGAATCTCACAGAACTAGAAGCCTTTTGCAAGGAAGAAAGGGCGAAAATCCCCCAAACAAGAATTGAAGGACTCTAGGCTGGCTACAAAAAGCATTTACAAGGTGTGATACTTGCCAAAGTGGGTGTTACTGAGTACTGACAGGGTGCCCAAACGGTTGTGTCGGGCCCTTTCCCTTTTCGGTTATTTTGAAACTGTAAAAGATGGAAATAAAAAAGTTTTCTTGCTTAAAATATTAAAGAAATGTGTCATCTTTAACTTTATGCCTTTTGGAAATCAGTTCATCTTCGCTTAGCTATCCACAGTAACAGAAATTTTGACCAGGGGTGCCCAAACCTTGGCATGGCACTGTACCTATCCCACGCCTTTCCAATTGCTCCCAGGAATTCCAGCCATTGCTGCTCTGTCGTCATCCCTGCACGTGCCCCCTTCCAATCTACTTCGGTCAGCTCCTCTCTCGTGCCTCTGTCTTCTCTTGACTGGAAACTACTCCACTAACCTGCCAGTCGTACCTGCCCCACTGTGGGGTTCCCTGAACTGGATCAACAAAACCAGACACAGGTTATCCTCCCATTGTGAGAGAGTGGGACCCAACACCGTATGACTGGGAATGAAAGGGTTAACAAATGAGGACCGTTTGACGTCTCCAGGCCTGTCCTTGCTGGAGTTTAGAAGACTGAGGGGGCATCTCACTGAAACCTATCGAACACTGAAAGGCCGCAACAGGGTGGATGTGGAGAGGATGTTCCCTGTAGTGGGGGAGCCTAGGACCAGAGGGCACAGATAGAGTGGGTGTGGAGAGGATGTTCCCTATAGTGGGGGAGTCTAGGACCAGAGGGCACAGATAGAGTGGGTGTGGAGAGGATGTTTCCTATAGTGGGGGAGTCTGGGACCAGAGGGCACAGATAGAGTGGGTGTGGAGAGGATGTTTCCTGTAGTGGGGGAGTCTAGGACCAGAGGGCACAGATAGAGTGGATGTGGAGAGGATGTTTCATATGGTGGGGGGAGTCTGGGACCAGAGGGCACAGATAGACTGGATGTGGAGAGGATGTGTTCTATTGTGGGGGGAGTCTAGGACCAGAGGACACAGATAGAGTGGGTGTGGAGAGGATGTTCCCTATAGTGGGGGAGTCTAGGACCAGAGGGCACAGATAGAGTGGGTGTGGAGAGGATGTTCCCTGTAGTGGGGGAGTCTCGGACCAGAGGACACAGATAGAGTGGGTGTGGAGAGGATGTTTCCTATAGTGGGGGGAGTCTAGGACCAGAGGGCACAGATAGAGTGGGTGTGGAGAGGATGTTTCCTATAGTGGGGGAGTCTGGGACCAGAGGACACAGATAGAGTGGATATGGAGAGGATGTTCCCTGTAGTGGGGGAGTCTAGGACCAGAGGACACAGATAGAGTGGATATGGAGAGGATGTTCCCTGCAGTGGGGGAGTCTAGGACCAGAGGGCACAGATAGAGTGGGTGTGGAGAGGATGTTTCCTATAGTGGGGGAGTCTGGGACCAGAGGGCACAGATAGAGTGGGTGTGGAGAGGATGTTTCCTATAGTGGGGGAGTCTAGGACCAGAGGGCACAGATAGAGTGGGTGTGGAGAGGATGTTTCCTATAGTGGGGGAGTCTGGGACCAGAGGGCACAGATAGAGTTGGTGTGGAGAGGATGTTTCCTATAGTGGGGGAGTCTAGGACCAGAGGGCACAGATAGAGTGGGTGTGGAGAGGATGTTTCCTGTAGTGGGGGAGTCTAGGACCAGAGGGCACAGATAGAGTGGATGTGGAGAGGATGTTTCCTATGGTGGGGGGAGTCTGGGACCAGAGGACAGAGATAGAGTGGGTGTGGAGAGGATGTTTCCTATAGTCGGGGAGTCTTGGACCAGAGGACACAGATAGAGTGGGTGTGGAGAGGATGTTTCCTGTAGTGGGGGAGTCTCGGACCAGAGGACACAGATAGAGTGGATGTGGAGAGGATGTTTCCTGTAGTGGGGGGAGTCTAGGACCAGAGGACACAGATAGAGTGGGTGTGGAGAGGATGTTTCCTATAGTGGGGGGAGTCTAGGACCAGAGGGCACAGATAGAGTGGATGTGGAGAGGATGTTTCCTGTAGTCGGGGGAGTCTAGGACCAGAGGACACAGATAGAGTGGGTGTGGAGAGGATGTTTCCTATGGTCGGGGGGAGTCTAGGACCAGAGGGCACAGATAGAGTGGATGTGGAGAGGATGTTTCCTATAGTGGGGGAGTCTAGGACCAGAGGACACAGATAGAGTGGGTGTGGAGAGGATGTTTCCTATAGTGGGGGAGTCTCGGACCAGAGGGCACGGCCTCAGAATAGAAGGGCGTCCTTTTGGAACAGGGATGAAGTGGGATTTCTTCAGCCAGTGGGGTGGTGAACCTGTGGAATTCATCGCCACAGACGGCCATGGAAGCCAAGTCTTGGTGTTTATTTGAAGCGGAGGTTTGCAAATACGAGCAAATCTGCAGATGCTGGGAATCCAAAGTAAAGCGGAAGTCGATAGGTTCTTGATGAGTCCGGGCGTCAGAATGTTTGAGGGGAGAAGAGGGCAGAACGGGGTTGAGAGGGATAATAAATCTGCCATGATGGAATGGTGGTGCAGACTTGATGGGCCGAATGGCTTAATTCTGCTCCTATGCCATAGGGTCTTATGGTATGGTTATATCTTAGTGTGCTTTAAGCTTCTAATGCTCCATCCCTCCTGTGCAGCCTTCACCTACCACTTAAAGTCTAATGGTATTTGTTTTGTCGAGAATTCAGTTCTGTGCTAAAGTTTTGAGTGTGCTTACTGTATATAGCCAGGGAGCCTAAGACTTTTGCACAGTACTGTAGTAATTTTATGTTTTGCACTGTACTGCTGCCACAAAAATAAACAAATTTCACGACATATGTGAGTGATGATAAACCTGATTCTGATATGAGTCTCTACTGGGGACTGAGAGTGGGAAGGTGGGGGCAGGGAGAGGGGGAATCGTGGTTGGGAAAAGGGGAAGGGAGAGGGGAATCATGGTTGGGAAAAGGGGAAGGGAGAGGGGAATCATGGTTGGGAAAAGGGGAAGGGAGAGAGGAATCATGGTTGGGAAAAGGGGAAGGGAGAGGGGGAATCGTGGTTGGGAAAAGGGGAAGGGAGAGGGGAATCGTGGTTGGGAAAAGGGGAAGGGAGAGAGGAATCATGGTTGGGAAAAGGGGAAGGGAGAGGGGAATCATGGTTGGGAAAAGGGGAAGGGGAGGGGAATCATGGTTGGGTAAAGGGGAAGGGAGAGGGGAATCATGGTTGGGAAAAGGGGAAGGGAGAGAGGAATCATGGTTGGGAAAAGGGGAAGGGAGAGGGGGAATCGTGGTTGGGAAAAGGGGAAGGGAGAGGGGAATCGTGGTTGGGAAAAGGGGAAGGGAGAGAGGAATCATGGTTGGGAAAAGGGGAAGGGAGAGGGGCATCATGGTTGGGAAAAGGGGAAGGGAGAGGGGGAATCGTGGTTGGGAAAAGGGGAAGGGAGAGGGGAATCGTGGTTGGGCAAAGGGGAAGGGAGAGGGGAATCATGGTTGGGAAAAGGGGAAGGGAGAGGGGAATCATGGTTGGGAAAAGGGGAAGGGAGAGGGGGAATCGTGGTTGGGAAAAGGGGAAGGGAGAGGGGAATCATGATTGGGCAAAGGGGAAGGGAGAGAGGAATCATGGTTGGGAAAAGGGGAAGGGAGAGGGGGAATCGTGGTTGGGAAAAGGGGAAGAGAGAGGGGGAATCGTGGTTGGGCAAAGGGGAAGGGAGAGGGGAATCATGGTTGGGAAAAGGGGAAGGGAGAGGGGAATCATGGTTGGGAAAAGGGGAAGGGAGAGAGGAATCATGGTTGGGAAAAGGGGAAGGGAGAGAGGAATCATGGTTGGGAAAAGGGGAAGGGAGAGGGGAATCATGGTTGGGAAAAGGGGAAGGGAGAGGGGGAATCATGGTTGGGAAAAGGGGAAGGGAGAGGGGAATCATGGTTGGGCAAAGGGGAAGGGAGAGGGGAATCATGGTTGGGCAAAGGGGAAGGGAGAGGGGAATCATGGTTGGGCAAAGGGGAAGGGAGAGGGGAATCATGGTTGGGAAAAGGGGAAGGGAGAGGGGAATCATGGTTGGGCAAAGGGGAAGGGGAGGGGAATCATGGTTGGGTAAAGGGGAAGGGAGAGGGGAATCATGGTTGGGAAAAGGGAAGGGAGAGAGGAATCATGGTTGGGAAAAGAGGAAGGGAGAGGGGAATCGTGGTTGGGAAAAGGGGAAGGGAGAGGGGAATCTTGGTTGGGAAAAGGGGAAGGGAGAAGGGAATCATGGTTGGGAAAAGGGGAAGGGAGAAGGGAAGCACCAGAGAGACATTCTGTAATGATCAATAAACTGATTGTTTGGAATCCAATGACCTTGCCTGGTGTCTCAGGACAGGGGGAATCTGCCACCACCCGCTCCCCAACCCTGCCACCCCCACGGGCTCTCCTCCTCTGCCACCTGTCCCCACACCCCTCCCACGGCGCTCCACCCTCACCTTTCCCAAAATCCTTTGCTCCCACCAGATTTACAAACTCGCCCTCCGCTCCACGTTGACAACTACAGCACTGTGCAAAAAGTCTTCGGCACCCTGGATGGATATTATATGGGCCGAAGACTTTTGCTCGGTACCGTACCTTCAGGAATGAGAAAGTTCCAGGATCTGTAGACCTGTGAGAGGACCTTGATCCACTCTGGACAAACTGGGTAAGAGACTAATGGTGAAGGGTCTCGGCCAGAAGCGATGACCATTCACTCTGTTCCATCGATGCTGCCTGGCCTGCCGAGTTTCTCTAGCGTTCTGCGTGCACTGTTTTGGATTTCCAGCCTCCGCGTGTTTTCTCTTGTCAGAGAGTAATGGGTAACCCGCTGACAGATCGTCACAGTGACGCGAGGAGGGACGCCCAAGGTAACGGCCAAAGCCGCAAACACGACGGGTGCCCTCTGCCCTGCTGTGGGTGCCCAAGAACTGACCTGCGCCTGGCGGGTTTTGGGGGTTGGGGGCGGGGGGGGGGGGCCTCTCTCGGTGAGAGTCAAGTGGTTAAATTCAAAAGTGGGCCAAACCAGGAAAAGGTAGAGAGGTAGTGTTTGTGGGTTCAGTGTCCATTTCGGAATCGGATGGCAGAGGGGAAGAAGCTGTTCCTGAATCGCTGAGTGTGTGTCTTCAGGCTCCTGTACCTCCTCCCTGATGGTAACAGTGAGAAGAGGGCATGTCCTGGGTGGTGGGGGTCCTTAATGATGGACGCCCCCTTCCTGAGTCACCTTGTCTTGGATACTAAGGAGGTTAGTACCCAAGATGGAGCTAACTAACGTTACAACTTCCTACAGCTTTTCCTTCGATCCTGTGTAATATCCCCCCGCCGCCCCTTACCAGACAGTGATACAGCCAGTCCGATTGCCACCACAGTCCATCTGTAGAAGTTTTCAAGTGTTTTAGGTTCCTGAGGTTGTCACAGCCGGGGGTGGTTGTGGGGATAAGCTCCCACTACCTACAAAGTGCTCCAAGTGGCCTGCATATCCAACAGCCTCTGACAACCAGGCCCAACTCTCGGCCTTCACGTGTGGCTCAGCCACTGGGCCCCGGCGGAGCTGTTTCTACTGACGAGAGAAGGGGCAAAGGCGCCTTGATGGAGAATGGACGTGAAAGCACAGAGGAACATCTGGAGAAATTTCTGAAACGCTCGTTGGCTGCTGTCGCTACTGAGTGGTCGGCAATCTTTCGGAGGGTAGGCCTCAAAATCCCCGGCCTTGCCTGCTTTTGGCGACCGAGAAGGGGGTCGTATCATTCGGACAGAGATGGCGCTCGGTACTCGGTGTCGGAGGGCTGATCAGAGCTCGAAGTTTTCGGATGACTCCGAGTCGGATTGTGGTCGGCATGGCAGGGAGAGTTTTTCTTCCTTCCCCCGTCTGTGTGAGATGTGGGACATTTGAGAGACTTTGAACTTTTACTGTGCTCACGGACTTCTTCATCAAGTTATGGTATTGTTGCACTGTTGTAACTATATGTTATAATTATGTGGTTTTGTTAGTTTTTCAGTCTTGGTCTGTCCTGTGTTTTGTGATATCACACCAGAGGAAATATTGTATCATTTCTTAATGCATGCATGACTAAATGACAATAAAAGAGGATTGCGTGTCTTCAGAATCTAAAAAAGAACCAGTTGCTTCAGGCAGCTGGGGCCCGTCAGCCTCAGACTGCAGCCCGCCTAGGAGAAGGAAAACTCTTGATTTTAAACCCCTGCTGCCCTGTGGCCGTACCCACCCACGGGAAAGGCTTCAGGAGTAAACCCTGAGGAAGAAATCTGGAGCCGGGGGTCCCTGAGGCAGCTTGATGTGGTTTACAACTTCACTCTGGCAACCTCTGCGACGACACTGGTGCCAAGCTGTATTGGCGCTTGCCGTTCCCTTGGACTGCGTCGCTGACGTGGAGAGGGGGAGCCCGCTACACGGGCAACAGACGGTTCTTCAAATCTTCCCGTCCAGACTTGCGCCCTGGAGAGAGGACACCAGAGGGACAAACCCGTGATCCCCTGGGAACGACGGCTGCCTACTGACCGTCTGACTAGGTGACAAACCAAACCTCCTGCAGCTCCTGATGAAGTGTAGCCGCTGCCTTGCCTTCTTTATCATGGCATCAATATTCTGGGCGAAGCCCCTCACCTTCTCAAACCCTGTCAGCAACGCACCATCATCAAATGCAGGCTTGTGCTTTGAGAGAATTTGTGCAGGAAGCGTTTCCCTTACACTTGCGGCTGTGTGTGTGTGTGTGTGTGTGTGTGGAGTGTGATGCCCCCCTGCAAATTAGAGAGCACGGCAGGAAGTGGTGAGAACGCGTGGGCACTTGTTGACGGCTCTAAGGGGGGCATCTAATTGCGGAGGTTACAGCTGTGGGTGCGAGCGTGAGGCGGGGACGTGCTTGCTTTGCAATGTACCTTCATAAAATATGCAGGGTTTACATCAGTACCTGTAAACAGATACTCCCCCAGTCCAAGGCAGGTTTCAGCGTGAAACAGGATACGCGATCCGAGCCGTGTCTTCATATCATTCCATCTCCTCCTGCAACAATGGCCTTGAATTCCGATCTGCAGCTCCCGTGCCAGCCGGAGTTTTAATTTCATGTCGGCGCCCTATCTGCTGAGGGAGATATATATCTTTGACAGTCTCGAGGGGATGGTCAGCAGAATTTAAAACAACAACTCGCAACCTAACTTCAGAAATATTCCACGGACTTTGACTCTCCGTTTCTTGCGGGGTGCGAGGATCATTGCTTTGCAGTTTAAATCACGGAATCGATCTGAGGAAAGGGATTGAAAGCTTGCATCTCATTCAGCGGCGCGGCAGACACTGGGCGGGGGGCAATCTTCTCAGTGCCAGGTTAACCCAAAGTTGCCATCTACTGGCCTGGCCACACACGTTCCTCCGACTGCACAGAGAGGGCATGCAATGCCTTCCAAAGCCCTCCAGGAAGGTGCCGTGTCTGAGTGAAATCCCTCGCAGAGTGGAGGACCGGTCAGGGAAGGATGCGGGTGCCACCGCTAGCGCGACGCTATTGGAGCTCGGGGGGGGGGGGGGCGCCGGAGTTGAGAGATCAGTTCCGAAGTCACCTGTAAAGCGTTTGTACTTTACAGCCTGCAGACGTACCGGTTGGTCGATCAATAGGTGATTGTAAAGCGTCCCATGATTAGGGAGGGAACATCGACCCAGACCATGAGAGGCCTGCGTCGGGCATTTTCATGCCTTCCAAGGCGCAGGTTGTAAGTCTGTTTGGGGCACCACTCCTCGCACAGACGAGAGCAATGTGTGATTAAGTCCCTTGCTCAAGGGCACAAACACGCCACCACAGCTGAGGCTCGAACTAGCAACCTTCAGATCACTAGACGAACGCCTTAACCACCTGGCCACCAAAACCCTCACTCACTGTTCCATCAAAACCCTCACTCACTGTTCCACTAAAGTCCTTTCCCACTGTTCCATCAAAACCCTCACCCCTGTTCTATCAAAACCCTCACTCACTGTTCCATCAAAACCCTCACTCACTGTTCCACCAAAACCCTCACTCACTCTTCCATCAAAACCCTCACCCCTGTTCCATCAAAACCCTCACTCACTGTTCCATCAAAACCCTCACCACTGTTCCATCAAAACCCACACCCACTGTTCCATCAAAACCCTCACTCACTGTTCCATCAAAACCCTCACCACTGTTCCATCAAAACCCTCACTCACTGTTCCATCAAAACCCTCACCCCTGTTCCACTAAAGTCCTTTCCCATTGTTCCATCAAAACCCTCACCCCTGTTCCATCAAAACCCTCACTCACTCTTCCATCAAAACCCTCACTCACTCTTCCATCAAAACCCTCACTCACTCTTCCATCAAAACCCTCACCACTGTTCCATCAAGACCCTCACTCACTGTTCCATCAAAACCCTCACTCACTCTTCCATCAAAACCCTCACCCCTGTTCCATCAAAACCCTCACCACTGTTCCATCAAAACCCTCACTCACTGTTCCATCAAAACCCTCACCACTGTTCCATCAAAACCCTCACTCACTGTTCCATCAAAACCCTCACCCCTGTTCCATCAAAACCCTCACTCACTGTTCCACCAAAACCCTCACCACTGTTCCACCAAAACCCTCACTCACTGTTCCATCAAAACCCTCACTCACTGTTCCATCAAAACCCTCACTCACTGTTCCACCAAAACCCTCACCACTGTTCCATCAAAACCCTCACTCACTGTTCCATCAAAACCCTCACTCACTCTTCCATCAAAACCCTCACTCACTGTTCCATCAAAACCCTCACTCACTCTTCCATCAAAACCCTCACCACTGTTGCATAAAAACCCTCACGCACTGTTCCATCAAAACCCTCACTCACTGTTCCAACAAAACCCTCACCACTGTTCCATCAAAGCCCTCACTCACTGTTCCATCAAAACCCTCACCCCTGTTCCATCAAAACCCTCACTCACTGTTCCATCAAAACCCTCACTCACTGTTCCATCAAAACCCTCACCACTGTTGCATAAAAACCCTCACTCACTGTTCCACCAAAACCCTCACCACTGTTCCACCAAAACCCTCACCCCTGTTCCATCAAAACCCTCACCCCAGTTCCATCAAAACCCTCACTCACTGTTCCATCAAAACCCTCACCACTGTTCCATCAAAACCCTCACTCACTGTTCCATCAAAACCCTCACTCACTCTTCCATCAAAACCCTCACCACTGTTCCATAAAAACCCTCACCCCTGTTCCATCAAAACCCTCACTCACTGTTCCATCAAAACCCTCACCACTGTTCCATCAAAACCCTCACTCACTGTTCCATCAAAACCCTCACCCCTGTTCCATCAAAACCCTCACTCACTGTTCCACCAAAACCCTCACCACTGTTCCACCAAAACCCTCACTCACTGTTCCATCAAAACCCTCACCCCTGTTCCATCAAAACCCTCACCCCTGTTCCATCAAAACCCTCACTCACTGTTCCATCAAAACCCTCACCACTGTTCCATCAAAACCCACACCCACTGTTCCATCAAAACACTCACTCACTGTTCCATCAAAACCCTCACCACTGTTCCATCAAAACCCTCACTCACTGTTCCATCAAAACCCTCACCCCTGTTCCACTAAAGTCCTTTCCCATTGTTCCATCAAAACCCTCACCCCTGTTCCATCAAAACCCTCACTCACTCTTCCAACAAAACCCTCACTCACTCTTCCATCAAAACCCTCACTCACTCTTCCATCAAAACCCTCACCACTGTTCCATCAAGACCCTCACTCACTGTTCCATCAAAACCCTCACTCACTCTTCCATCAAAACCCTCACCCCTGTTCCATCAAAACCCTCACCACTGTTCCATCAAAACCCTCACTCACTGTTCCATCAAAACCCTCACCACTGTTCCATCAAAACCCTCACTCACTGTTCCATCAAAACCCTCACCCCTGTTCCATCAAAACCCTCACTCACTGTTCCATCAAAACCCTCACCACTGTTCCATCAAAACCCTCACTCACTGTTCCATCAAAACCCTCACCCCTGTTCCATCAAAACCCTCACTCACTGTTCCACCAAAACCCTCACCACTGTTCCACCAAAACCCTCACTCACTGTTCCATCAAAACCCTCACTCACTGTTCCATCAAAACCCTCACTCACTGTTCCATCAAAACCCTCACCACTGTTCCATCAAAACCCTCACTCACTGTTCCATCAAAACCCTCACCCACTGTTCCATCAAAACCCTCACTCACTGTTCCATCAAAACCCTCACCACTGTTCCATCAAAACCCTCACTCACTGTTCCATCAAAACCCTCACTCACTGTTCCATCAAAACCCTCACTCACTGTTCCACCAAAACCCTCACCACTGTTCCATCAAAACCCTCACTCACTGTTCCATCAAAACCCTCACTCACTGTTCCATCAAAACCCTCACTCACTGTTCCATCAAAACCCTCACTCACTGTTCCATCAAAACCCTCACTCACTGTTCCATAAAAACCCTCACGCACTGTTCCATCAAAACCCTCACTCACTGTTCCAACAAAACCCTCACCACTGTTCCATCAAAGCCCTCACCCCTGTTCCATCAAAACCCTCACTACTGTTCCATCAAAACCCTCACTACTGTTCCATCAAAACCCTCACTCACTGTTCCATCAAAACCCTCACTCACTGTTCCACTAAAGTCCTTTCCCCACTGTTCCATCAAAACCCTCACCCCATTCTATCAAAACCCTCACTCACTGTTCCATCAAAGCCCTCACTCACTGTTCCATCAAAACCCTCACCCCTGTTCCATCAAAACCCTCACTCACTGTTCCATCAAAACCCTCACTCACTGTTCCACCAAAACCCTCACTCACTGTTCCATCAAAACCCTCACTCACTGTTCCACCAAAACCCTCACTCACTGTTCCATCAAAACCCTCACTCACTCTTCCATCAAAACCCTCACCCCTGTTCCATCAAAACCCTCACTCACTGTTCCATCAAAACCCTCACTCACTGTTCCATCAAAACCCTCACCACTGTTCCATCAAAACCCTCACTCACTGTTCCATCAAAACCCTCACCACTGTTCCATCAAAACCCTCACTCACTGTTCCATCAAAACCCTCACTCACTGTTCCATCAAAACCCTCACTCACTGTTCCATCAAAACCCTCACTCACTGTTCCATCAAAACCCTCACTCACTGTTCCACTAAAGTCCTTTCCCACTGTTCCATCAAAACCCTCACTCACTGTTCCATCAAAACCCTCACTCACTCTTCCATCAAAACCCTCACTCACTGTTCCATCAAAACCCTCACTCACTCTTCCATCAAAACCCTCACCACTGTTCCATCAAAACCCTCACTCACTGTTCCACTAAAGTCCTTTCCCACTGTTCCATCAAAACCCTCACTCACTCTTCCATCAAAACCCTCACTCACTGTTCCATCAAAACCCTCACTCACTGTTCCATCAAAACCCTCACTCACTGTTCCATCAAAACCCTCACTCACTCTTCCATCAAAACCCTCACCACTGTTCCATCAAAACCCTCACTCACTGTTCCACCAAAACCCTCACCACTGTTCCACCAAAACCCTCACCCACTGTTCCATCAAAACCCTCACCCCAGTTCCATCAAAACCCTCACTCACTGTTCCATCAAAACCCTCACCACTGTTCCATCAAAACCCTCACTCACTGTTCCATCAAAACCCTCACTCACTCTTCCATCAAAACCCTCACTCACTGTTCCATCAAAACCCTCACCCCTGTTCCATCAAAACCCTCACTCACTGTTCCATCAAAACCCTCACCACTGTTCCATCAAAACCCTCACTCACTGTTCCATCAAAACCCTCACCCCTGTTCCATCAAAACCCTCACTCACTGTTCCATCAAAACCCTCACCACTGTTCCATCAAAACCCTCACTCACTGTTCCATCAAAACCCTCACTCACTGTTCCATCAAAACCCTCACTCACTGTTCCATCAAAACCCTTACCACTGTTCCATCAAAACCCTCACTCACTGTTCCATCAAAACCCTCACTCACTGTTCCATCAAAACCCTCACTCACTGTTCCATCAAAACCCTCACTCACTCTTCCATCAAAACCCTCACTCACTGTTCCATCAAAACCCTCACTCACTGTTCCATCAAAACCCTCACTCACTGTTCCATCAAAACCCTTACCACTGTTCCATCAAAACCCTCACTCACTGTTCCATCAAAACCCTCACCCCAGTTCCATCAAAACCCTCACTCACTGTTCCATCAAAACCCTCACTCACTGTTCCATCAAAACCCTCACTCACTGTTCCATCAAAACCCTCACTCACTGTTCCATCAAAACCCTCACTCACTGTTCCACCAAAACCCTCACCCACTGTTCCATCAAAACCCTCACTCACTGTTCCATCAAAACCCTCACTCACTGTTCCATCAAAACCCTCACTCACTGTTCCATCAAAACCCTCACCACTGTTCCATCAAAACCCTCACTCACTGTTCCATCAAAACCCTCACTCACTGTTCCATCAAAACCCTCACTCACTGTTCCATCAAAACCCTCACTCACTGTTCCATCAAAACCCTCACTCACTGTTCCATCAAAACCCTCACTCACTGTTCCATCAAAACCCTCACTCACTGTTCCATCAAAACCCTCACTCACTGTTCCATCAAAACCCTCACTCACTGTTCCATCAAAACCCTCACCACTGTTCCACCCTCACTGTTCCATCAAAACCCTCACTCACTGTTCCATCAAAACCCTCACTCACTGTTCCATCAAAACCCTCACTCACTGTTCCATCCCTCACTCACTGTTCCACAAAACCCTCACCACTGTTCCATCAAAACCCTCACCACTGTTCCACAAACCCTCACCACTGTTCCATCAAAACCCTCACTCACTGTTCCATCAAAACCCTCACTCACTGTTCCATCAAAACCCTCACTCACTGTTCCATCAAAACCCTCACTCACTGTTCCACAAAACCCTCACCACTGTTCCATCAAAACCCTCACACTTTCCATCAACCCTCACCACTGTTCCATCAAAACCCTCACTCACTGTTCCATCAAAACCCTCACTCACTGTTCCATCAAAACCCTCACCCACTGTTCCATCAAAACCCTCACTCACTGTTCCATCAAAACCCTCACTCACTGTTCCATCAAAACCCTCACTCACTGTTCCATCAAAACCCTCACTCACTGTTCCACCAAAACCCTCACTCACTGTTCCATCAAAACCCTCACTCACTCTTCCATCAAAACCCTCACCCCTGTTCCATCAAAACCCTCACTCACTGTTCCATCAAAACCCTCACTCACTGTTCCACTAAAACCCTCACCCACTGTTCCATCAAAACCCTCACTCACTGTTCCATCAAAACCCTCACCACTGTTCCATCAAAACCCTCACTCACTGTTCCATCAAAACCCTCACTTTCCCACTTTCCATCAAAACCCTCACCCTGTTCCATCAAAACCCTCACTCACTGTTCCATCAAAACCCTCACCACTGTTCCATCAAAACCCTCACTCACTGTTCCATCAAAACCCTCACTCACTGTTCCATCAAAACCCTCACTCACTGTTCCATCAAAACCCTCACTCACTGTTCCATCAAAACCCTCACCACTGTTCCATCAAAACCCTCACTCACTGTTCCATCAAAACCCTCACTCACTGTTCCATCAAAACCCTCACCACTGTTCCATCAAAACCCTCACCCTCCATCTGTTCCATCAAAACCCTCACTCACTGTTCCATCAAAACCCTCACTCACTGTTCCATCAAAACCCTCACTCACTGTTCCATCAAAACCCTCACTCACTGTTCCATCAAAACCCTCACCACTGTTCCATCAAAACCCTCACTCACTGTTCCATCAAAACCCTCACTCACTGTTCCATCAAAACCCTCACTCACTGTTCCATCAAAACCCTCACTCACTGTTCCATCAAAACCCTCACCACTGTTCCATCAAAACCCTCACTCACTGTTCCATCAAAACCCTCACTCACTGTTCCATCAAAACCCTCACCCCTGTTCCATCAAAACCCTCACTCACTGTTCCATCAAAACCCTCACTCACTGTTCCATCAAAACCCTCACTCACTGTTCCATCAAAACCCTCACTCACTGTTCCATCAAAACCCTCACTCACTGTTCCATCAAAACCCTCACTCACTGTTCCATCAAAACCCTCACTCACTGTTCCATCAAAACCCTCACTCACTGTTCCATCAAAACCCTCACTCACTGTTCCATCAAAACCCTCACTCACTGTTCCATCAAAACCCTCACCACTGTTCCATCAAAACCCTCACCACTGTTCCATCAAAACCCTCACTCACTGTTCCATCAAAACCCTCACTCACTGTTCCATCAAAACCCTCACTCACTGTTCCATCAAAACCCTCACTCACTGTTCCATCAAAACCCTCACTCACTGTTCCATCAAAACCCTCACTCACTGTTCCATCAAAACCCTCACTCACTGTTCCATCAAAACCCTCACTCACTGTTCCATCAAAACCCTCACCACTGTTCCATCAAAACCCTCACTCACTGTTCCATCAAAACCCTCACTCACTGTTCCATCAAAACCCTCACTCACTGTTCCATCAAAACCCTCACTCACTGTTCCATCAAAACCCTCACTCACTGTTCCATCAAAACCCTCACTCACTGTTCCATCAAAACCCTCACTCACTGTTCCATCAAAACCCTCACTCACTGTTCCATCAAAACCCTCACTCACTGTTCCATCAAAACCCTCACTCACTGTTCCATCAAAACCCTCACTCACTGTTCCATCAAAACCCTCACCCTGTTCCATCAAAACCCTCACTCACTGTTCCATCAAAACCCTCACTCACTGTTCCATCAAAACCCTCACTCACTGTTCCATCAAAACCCTCACTCACTGTTCCATCAAAACCCTCACTCACTGTTCCATCAAAACCCTCACTCACTGTTCCATCAAAACCCTCACTCACTGTTCCATCAAAACCCTCACTCACTGTTCCATCAAAACCCTCACTCCACTGTTCCATCAAAACCCTCACCCCTGTTCCATCAAAACCCTCACTCACTGTTCCATCAAAACCCTCACCACTGTTCCATCAAAACCCTCACTCACTGTTCCATCAAAACCCTCACTCACTGTTCCATCAAAACCCTCACCACTGTTCCATCAAAACCCTCACTCACTTTCATCAAAACCCTCACACTGTTCCATCAAAACCCTCACTCACTGTTCCATCAAAACCCTCACCACTGTTCCATCAAAACCCTCACCCCTGTTCCATCAAAACCCTCACTCACTGTTCCATCAAAACCCTCACTCACTGTTCCATCAAAACCCTCACCACTGTTCCATCAAAACCCTCACTCACTGTTCCATCAAAACCCTCACTCACTGTTCCATCAAAACCCTCACTCACTGTTCCATCAAAACCCTCACCACTGTTCCATCAAAACCCTCACTCACTGTTCCATCAAAACCCTCACTCACTGTTCCATCAAAACCCTCACCACTGTTCCATCAAAACCCTCACTCACTGTTCCATCAAAACCCTCACCACTGTTCCATCAAAACCCTCACCACTGTTCCATCAAAACCCTCACTCACTGTTCCATCAAAACCCTCACTCACTGTTCCATCAAAACCCTCACCACTGTTCCATCAAAACCCTCACTCACTGTTCCATCAAAACCCTCACTCACTGTTCCATCAAAACCCTCACTCACTGTTCCATCAAAACCCTCACTCACTGTTCCATCAAAACCCTCACCACTGTTCCATCAAAACCCTCACTCACTGTTCCATCAAAACCCTCACCACTGTCAAAACCCTCACTGTTCCATCAAAACCCTCACCACTGTTCCATCAAAACCCTCACTCACTGTTCCATCAAAACCCTCACCACTGTTCCATCAAAACCCTCACTCACTGTTCCATCAAAACCCTCACTCACTGTTCCATCAAAACCCTCACTCACTGTTCCATCAAAACCCTCACCCCTGTTCCATCAAAACCCTCACTCACTGTTCCATCAAAACCCTCACTCACTGTTCCATCAAAACCCTCACTCACTGTTCCATCAAAACCCTCACTCACTGTTCCATCAAAACCCTCACTCACTGTTCCATCAAAACCCTCACTCACTGTTCCATCAAAACCCTCACTCACTGTTCCATCAAAACCCTCACTCACTGTTCCATCAAAACCCTCACCCACTGTTCCATCAAAACCCTCACTCACTGTTCCATCAAAACCCTCACCACTGTTCCATCAAAACCCTCACCACTGTTCCATCAAAACCCTCACTCACTGTTCCATCAAAACCCTCACCACTGTTCCATCAAAACCCTCACCACTGTTCCATCAAAACCCTCACCACTGTTCCATCAAAACCCTCACCACTGTTCCATCAAAACCCTCACCACTGTTCCATCAAAACCCTCACTCACTTTCCATCAAAACCCTCACCCGTTCCATCAAAACCCTCACCCTGTTCCATCAAAACCCTCACTCACTGTTCCACTAAAACCCTCACTCACTGTTCCATCAAAACCCTCACTCACTCTTCCATCAAAACCCTCACTCACTGTTCCATCAAAACCCTCACTCACTGTTCCATCAAAACCCTCACTCACTGTTCCATCAAAACCCTCACCACTGTTCCATCAAAACCCTCACTCACTGTTCCATCAAAACCCTCACTCACTGTTCCATCAAAACCCTCACTCACTGTTCCATCAAAACCCTCACTCACTGTTCCATCAAAACCCTCACCACTGTTCCATCAAAACCCTCACTCACTGTTCCATCAAAACCCTCACTCACTGTTCCATCAAAACCCTCACTCACTGTTCCATCAAAACCCTCACTCACTGTTCCATCAAAACCCTCACTCACTGTTCCATCAAAACCCTCACTCACTGTTCCATCAAAACCCTCACTCACTGTTCCATCAAAACCCTCACCACTCTTCCATCAAAACCCTCACTCACTGTTCCATCAAAACCCTCACTCACTGTTCCATCAAAACCCTCACCACTGTTCCATCAAAACCCTCACCACTGTTCCATCAAAACCCTCACTCACTGTTCCATCAAAACCCTCACCACTGTTCCATCAAAACCCTCACTCACTGTTCCATCAAAACCCTCACTCACTGTTCCATCAAAACCCTCACTCACTGTTCCATCAAAACCCTCACTCACTGTTCCATCAAAACCCTCACTCACTGTTCCATCAAAACCCTCACTCACTGTTCCATCAAAACCCTCACCACTGTTCCATCAAAACCCTCACCCGTTCCATCAAAACCCTCACTCACTGTTCCATCAAACCCTCACTCACTGTTCCATCAAAACCCTCACCACTGTTCCATCAAAACCCTCACTCACTGTTCCATCAAAACCCTCACTCACTGTTCCATCAAAACCCTCACTCACTGTTCCATCAAAACCCTCACTCACTGTTCCATCAAAACCCTCACTCACTGTTCCATCAAAACCCTCACTCACTGTTCCATCAAAACCCTCACCACTGTTCCATCAAAACCCTCACTCACTGTTCCATCAAAACCCTCACTCACTGTTCCATCAAAACCCTCCCACTGTTCCATCAAAACCCTCACTCACTGTTCCATCAAAACCCTCACTCACTGTTCCATCAAAACCCTCACTCACTCTTCCATCAAAACCCTCACCACTGTTCCATCAAAACCCTCACTCACTGTTCCACTAAAGTCCTTTCCCACTGTTCCATCAAAACCCTCACTCACTGTTCCATCAAAACCCTCACTCACTGTTCCATCAAAACCCTCACTCACTGTTCCATCAAAACCCTCACTCACTGTTCCACTAAACCTTTCCCACTGTTCCATCAAAACCCTCACTCACTGTTCCATCAAAACCCTCACTCACTGTTCCATCAAAATTCTCACTCACTGTTCCATCAAAACCCTCACCACTGTTCCATCAAAACCCTCACTCACGTTCCATCAAAACCCTCACCCACTGTTCCACAAAAGTCCTCACCCACTGTTCCATCAAAACCCTCACCACTGTTCCATCAAAACCCTCACTCACTGTTCCATCAAAACCCTCACTCACTGTTCCATCAAAACCCTCACTCACTCTTCCATCAAAACCCTCACATGTTCCATCAAAACCCTCACTCACTGTTCCATCAAGTCCTTTCCCACTGTTCATCAAAACCCTCACTCACTGTTCCATCAAAACCCTCACTCACTGTTCCATCAAAACCCTCACTCACTGTTCCATCAAAACCCTCACTCACTGTTCCATCAAAACCCTCACTCACTGTTCCATCAAAACCCTCACTCACTGTTCCATCAAAACCCTCACTCACTGTTCCATCAAAACCCTCACTCACTGTTCCATCAAAACCCTCACTCACTGTTCCATCAAAACCCTCACTCACTGTTCCATCAAAACACTTACCACTGTTCCATCCACTCACTGTTCCATCAAAACCCTCACTCACTGTTCCATCAAAACCCTCACTCACTGTTCCATCAAAACCCTCACTCACTGTTCCATCAAAACCCTCACTCACTGTTCCATCAAAACCCTCACTCACATTGTTCCATCAAAACCCTCACCCACTGTTCCATCAAAACCCTCACTCACTGTTCCATCAAAACCCTCACTCACTGTTCCATCAAAACCCTCACTCACTGTTCCATCAAAACCCTCACTCACTGTTCCATCAAAACCCTCACTCACTGTTCCATCAAAACCCTCACTCACTGTTCCATCAAAACCCTCACCACTGTTCCATCAAAACCCTCACTCACTGTTCCATCAAAACCCTCACTCACTGTTCCATCAAAACCCTCACTCACTGTTCCATCAAAACCCTCACTCACTGTTCCATCAAAAGTCCTCCCACTGTTCCATCAAAACCCTCACTCACTGTTCCATCAAAACCCTCACTCACTGTTCCATCAAAACCTCACTCACTGTTCCATCAAAACCCTCACTCACTGTTCCATCAAAACCCTCACTCACTGTTCCATCAAAACCCCACCCACTGTTCCATCAAAACCCTCACCACTGTTCCATCAAAACCCTCACCCCTGTTCCATCAAAACCCTCACTCACTGTTCCATCAAAACCCTCACTCACTGTTCCATCAAAACCCTCACTCACTCTTCCATCAAAACCCTCACAACTGTTCCATCAAAACCCTCACTCACTGTTCCACTGAAGTCCTTTCCCACTGTTCCATCAAAACCCTCACTCACTCTTCCATCAAAACCCTCACTCACTGTTCCATCAAAACCCTCACTCCTGTTCCATCAAAACCCTCACTCACTGTTCCATCAAAAAACCCTCACTCACCGTTCCACCAAAACCCACACTCACTGTTCCATCAAAACCCTCACTCACTGTTCCATCAAAACCATCTCTCACTGTTCCATCAAAACCCTCACTCACTGTTCCATCAAAACCCTCACTCACTGTTCCATCAAAACACTTACCACTGTTCCATCAAAACCCTCACTCACTGTTCCATCAAAACCCTCACTCACTGTTCCATCAAAACCCTCACTCACTGTTCCATCAAAACCCTTACCACTGTTCCATCAAAACCCTCACTCATTGTTCCATCAAAACCCTCACCCCAGTTCCATCAAAACCCTCACCACTGTTCCATCAAAACCCTTACCACTGATCCATCAAAACCTCACTCACTGTTCCATCAAAACCCTCACTCACTGTTCTATCAAAACCCTCACCACTGTTCCATTAAAGCCCTCACTCACTGTTCCATCAAAACCCTCACCCCGTTCCATCAAAACCCTCACTCACTGTTCCATCAAAACCCTCACTCACTGTTCCATCAAAACCCTCACCACTGTTCCATCAAAACCCTTACCACTGTTCCATCAAAACCCTCACCCCTGTTCCATCAAAACCCTCACTCACTGTTCCATCAAAACCCTCACTCACTGTTCCATCAAAACCCTCACTCACTGTTCCATCAAAACCCTCACCCCTGTTCCATCAAAACCCTCACTCACTGTTCCATCAAAACCCTCACTCACTGTTCCACCAAAACCCTCACCCCTGTTCCATCAAAACCCTCACTCACCGTTCCATGAAAACCCTCACCACTGTTCCACGAAAACCGTCACCACTGTTCCATCAAAGCCCTCACTCACTGTTCCATCAAAACCCTCACTCACTGTTCCATCAAAATCCTCACCCCTGTTCCATCAAAACCCTCACTCACTGTTCCATCAAAACCCTCACTCACTGTTCCATCAAAACCCTCACTCACTGTTCCATCAAAACCCTCACCACTGTTCCATCAAAACCCTCACCACTGTTCCATCAAAACCCTCACTCACTGTTCCATCAAAACCCTCACTCACTCTTCCATCAAAGCCCTCACTCACTGTTCCATCAAAACCCTCACCCCTGTTCCATCAAAACCCTCACTCACTGTTCCATCAAAACCCTCACCACTGTTCCACCAAAACCCTCACCACTGTTCCATCAAAACCCTCACTCACTGTTCCATCAAAACCCTCACTCACTGTTCCATCAAAACCCTCACTCACTGTTCCATCAAAACCCTCACCACTGTTCCATCAAAACCCTCACTCACTGTTCCATCAAAACCCTCACCACTGTTCCATCAAAACCCTCACTCACTGTTCCATCAAAACCCTCACCCCTGTTCCATCAAAACCCTCACTCACTGTTCCATCAAAACCCTCACTCACTGTTCCATCAAAACCCTCACCACTGTTCCATCAAAACCCTTACCACTGTTCCATCAAAACCCTCACCCCTGTTCCATCAAAACCCTCACTCACTGTTCCACCAAAACACTCACTCACTGTTCCATCAAAACCCTCACTCACTCTTCCATGAAAACCCTCACCCCTGTTCCATCAAAACCCTCACTCACTCTTCCATCAAAACCCTCACTCACTCTTCCATCAAAACCCTCACTCACTCTTCCATCAAAGCCCTCACTCACTGTTCCATCAAAACCCTCACCCCTGTTCCATCAAAACCCTCACTCACTGTTCCATCAAAACCCTCACCACTGTTCCACCAAAACCCTCACCACTGTTCCATCAAAGCCCTCACTCACTGTTCCATCAAAACCCTCACCCAGTTCCATCAAAACCCTCACCACTGTTCCAACAAAACCCTTACCACTGATTCATCAAAACCCTCACTCACTTTTCTATCAAAACCCTCACCACTGTTCCATTAAAGCCCTCACTCACTGTTCCATCAAAACCCTCACCCCTGTTCCATCAAAACCCTCACTCACTGTTCCATCAAAACCCTCACTCACTGTTCCATCAAAACCCTCACCACTGTTCCATCAAAACCCTTACCACTGTTCCATCAAAACCCTCACCCCTGTTCCATCAAAACCCTCACTCACTGTTCCACCAAAACACTCACTCACTGTTCCATCAAAACCCTCACTCACTCTTCCATGAAAACCCTCACCCCTGTTCCATCAAAACCCTCACTCACTCTTCCATCAAAACCCTCACTCACTCTTCCATCAAAACCCTCACGCACTGTTCCATCAAAATTCTCACTCACCGTTCCATCAAAACCCACACCCACTGTTCCACTAAAGTCCTTTCCCACTGTTCCATCAAAACCCTCACCCCTGTTCCATCAAAACCCTCACTCACTGTTCCATCAAAACCCTCACTCACTGTTCCATCAAAACCCTCACTCACTGTTCCATCAAAACCCTCACTCACTCTTCCATCAAAACCCTCACTCACTGTTCCATCAAAACCCTCACTCACTGTTCCATCAAAACCTTCACTCACTCTTCCATCAAAACCCTCACCACTGTTCCATCAAAACCCTCACCCCTGTTCCATCAAAACCCTCACCACTGTTCCATCAAAACCCTCACCACTGTTCCATCAAAACCCTCACTCACTGTTCCATCAAAACCCTCACCCCTGTTCCATCAAAACCCTCACCACTGTTCCATCAAAACCCTCACTCACTGTTCCATCAAAACCCTCACCCTTGTTCCATCAAAACCCTCACTCACTGTTCCATCAAAACCCTCACCACTGTTCCACGAAAACCGTCACCACTGTTCCATCAAAGCCCTCACTCACTGTTCCATCAAAACCCTCACTCACTGTTCCATCAAAATCCTCACCCCTGTTCCATCAAAACCCTCACTCACTGTTCCATCAAAACCCTCACCCCAGTTCCATCAAAACCCTCACCACTGTTCCATCAAAACCCTCACCACTGATCCATCAAAACCCTCACCACTGTTCCATCAAAACCCTCACTCACTGTTCCATCAAAACCCTCACTCACTCTTCCATCAAAGCCCTCACTCACTGTTCCATCAAAACCCTCACCCCTGTTCCATCAAAACCCTCACTCACTGTTCCATCAAAACCCTCACCACTGTTCCACCAAAACCCTCACCACTGTTCCATCAAAGCCCTCACTCACTGTTCCATCAAAACCTTCACTCACTGTTCCATCAAAACCCTCACTCACTGTTCCATCAAAACTCTCACCCCTGTTTCATCAAAACCCTCACTCACTGTTCCATCAAAACCCTCACCACTGTTCCATCAAAACCCTCACCACTGTTCCATTAAAACCCTTACCACTGATCCATCAAAACCGTCACTCATTGTTCCATCAAAACCGTCACTCATTGTTCCATCAAAACCCTCACTCACTGTTCCATCAAAACCCTCACTCACTGTTCCATCAAAACCCTCACCAGTGTTCCATTAAAACCCTTACCACTGATCCATCAAAACCGTCACTCACTGTTCCATCAAAACCCTCACCACTGTTCCATCAAAATCCTCACTCACTGTTCCATCAAAACCCTCACCCCAGTTCCATCAAAACCCTCACCACTGTTCCATTAAAACCCTTACCACTGATCCATCAAAACCGTCACTCACTGTTCCATCAAAACCCTCACTCACTGTTCCATCAAAACCCTCACTCACTGTTCCACCAAAACCCTCACGCACTGTTCCATCAAAACCCTCACTCACTCTTCCATCAAAACCCTCACTCAGTGTTCCATCAAAACCCTCACTCACTGTTCCATCAAAACCCTCACCACTGTTCCATCAAAACCCTCACGCACTGTTCCATCAAAACCCTCACTCAGTGTTCCATCAAAACCCTCACTCAGTGTTCCATCAAAACCCTCACTCACTGTTCCATCAAAACCCTCACCACTGTTCCATCAAAACCCTCACTCACTGTTCCATCAAAACCCTCACTCAGTGTTCCATCAAAACCCTCACTCACTGTTCCATCAAAACCCTCACCACTGTTCCATCAAAACCCTCACGCACTGTTCCATCAAAACCCTCACCCCAGTTCCATCAAAACCCTCACCACTGTTCCATTAAAACCCTTACCACTGATCCATCAAAACCGTCACTCACTGTTCCATCAAAACCCTCACTCACTGTTCCATCAAAACCCTCACTCAGTGTTCCATCAAAACCCTCACTCACTGTTCCATCAAAACCCTCACCACTGTTCCATCAAAACCCTCACGCACTGTTCCATCAAAACCCCCACTCACTGTTCCATCAAAATCCACAATTGCACTGAATCCCCGACCCACCGTTCCACCAAAACTGCCACCCACCATACCAGTTATCCTCCACCCACCACTCCACCAAAACCCCCAACTTCCGTTCCACCAAAATCCCCAGCCGCTGTACCATTCACCGTGCCCAACACATTTTGACGGTCTTTAAGACCGCGATTAAGCTAGGATTAAATCGGAGTGTTGCTGCAGCTAGTTGGGCCGGAAGGTCTGTATCTCAAGAATAACCATAAAAAGTTGGCCGAGCCTCTTCCACCTGGGGAGCCGTTATGAGTGGCCTCGGCTGACAAGTTCTACAGTGATTTGCTCAAAGGCCGGGTTGTGGAATCTGTGGATGATTCAGGCGGGCAGGGAATGGGAGTTCAAAATGCGCAAGAGGAATTACAAAGAAGGACTTTCAATCAGCAGTCAGGTGGGGGAAATGTGACATTGTGCATTTTGGCAGGAAAAAAAACAAAGGGGTGATGCCACTGTTTGGAAATCCATTCCACAAAGCGGGTATCATCGGGTCAGGGGACGAGGAACACGGACGCTGTCCCGTTGGCAGAGCTCGACTGCTGGAGGTAGTCTTCAAGTATGATTAAGCCAAAGATGGATACGAAACAAGTAAGAGGGCCAGGGGGGTTGTGGGGAAATCAGGAACTGGTAATGGGGGCGGGATCTCAGGGAACTGACTGATGGGTGAGGGGTTGGGGGAGGGTTTGCTTGGAAATTGGGAGAAAAACACCAGGGTGAGGATGGGGAGTTACGTTTGAATCGTGGGACAGGGTTTGGTGGGGAACGGTGAATGGTACGGCGGCTGGGGGTTTTGGTGGAACGGAAGTTGGGGGTTTTGGTGGAATGGTAGGTGGGGGATATCTGGTATGGTGGGTGGCAGTTTTGGTGGAACGGTGGGTCGGGGATTCGGTGGAATAGTGGGTTTTGATGGAATGGTGGGTGAGGGTTTTGGTGCAACAGTGGGTGTGGGTTTTGGTGGAACAATAGGAGAGGAATTTGGTTGATTGGTGAGTGAGGCTTTTGATGGAACAGTGAGTGAGGCTTTTGATGGAACAGTGAGTGAGGGTTTTGATGGAACAGTGGTGAGGGTTTTGGTGGAAAAATGGGAGAGGTCTTTGGTGGAATGGTGGGTGAAGGTTTTGATGGTGTGGTGTGTGTGGATTTTGATGGAACAGTTTGTGATGGTTTTGATGGAATGGTGGATGGAATTTTGATGGAATGGTGGGTGAGGGTTTTGGTGGAACAATGGGAAAGGACTTGTGCGTGGAAGGTCATGTTTGACAAATCTTAATGAATTTTTTGATGAGGTTACTAGGAAAGTTGACGAGGGTAAAGTGGTGGATGTTGTCTATATGGACTTCAGTAAGGCCTTTGACAAGGTTCCACATGGAAGGTTCGTTAGGAAGGTTCAATCGTTAGGTATTAATATCGAAGTAGTAAAACGGATTCAGCAGTGGCTGGATGGGAGACGCCAGAGAGTAGTGGTGGATAACTCTTTGTCAGATTGGAGGACGGTGTCTAGTGGTGTGCCTCAGAGATCTGTACTGGGTCCAATGTTGTTTGTCATATATATTAATGATCTGGATGATGGGATGGTAAATTGGATTAGTAAGTATGCCGATGATACTAAGATAGGCGGAGTTGTGGATAATGAAGTAGGTTTTCAAAGCTTTCGGAGAGATTTAGACTACTTAGAAGAGTGGGCTGAAAGATGGCAGATGGCGTTTAATGCCGATAAATGTGAGATGCTACATTTTGGTAGGACTAATCAAAATAGGACACACATGGTAAATGGTAGGGCATTGAAGAATGCAGTACTACAGAGGGATCTAGGAATAATGGTGCATAGTTCCCTGAAGGTGGAATCTCATGTGGATAGGGTGGTGAAGAAAGCTTTTGATTCCTGGCCTTTATAAATCAGAGCATTGAGTATAGGAGTTGGGATGTAATGTTGAAATTGTATAAGGGATTGGTAAGGCCAAATTTGGAGTATTCTGTACAATTCTGGTCATCGAATTATAGGAAAGATGTCAACAAAATTGAGAGAGTACAGAGGAGATTTACTAGAATGTTGCCTGGGTTTCATCTCCTAAGTTACAGAGAAAGGTTGAACAAGTTGGGTCTTTATTCTTTGGAGCGTAGAAGGTTGAGGGGGGACTTGATAGAGATATTTAAAATTATGAGGCGGATTGATAGAGTTGACGTTTTTTCCATTGAGAGTGGGGGAGATTCAAACAAGAGGACATGAGTTGAGAGTTAAAGGGCAAAAGTTTAGGGCTAACATGAGGGGGAACTTCTTTACTCAGAGAGTGGTAGCTGTGTGGAACGAGCTTCCAGCAGAAGTGGTTGAGGCAGGTTCGATGTTATCGTTTAAAGTTAAATTGGACAGCTATATGGACAGGAAAGGAATGGAGGGTTATGGGCTGAGTGCAGGTCGGTGGGACTAGGTGAGAGTAAGAGTTCGGCACAGACTAGAATGGTGGGTGAGGGTTTTGATGGAACGGTGGTTGAGGGTTTTGATGGAATGGTGGGTGAGGGTTTTGATGGAACGGTGGTTGAGGGTTTTGATGGAATGGTGGGTGAGGGTTTTGATGGAACGGTGGTTAAGGGTTTTGATGGAATGGTGGGTGAGGGTTTTGATGGAACGGTGGTTGAGGGTTTTGATGGAATGGTGGGTGAGGGTTTTGATGGAACAGTGGGTCAGGGTTTTGGTGGAACAGTGGCAGAGGAATTTGGTGGAATGATGGATGAGGGTTTTTATGAAATGGTGGTGAGGGTTTTGGTGGAACGATGGGAAAGGACTTTGGTGGAATGGTGAGTGAGCATTTTGATGGCACGGTAGTTGTGGGGTTTGATGGAACAGTTTATGAGGGTTTTGATGGAATGGTGGGTGAGGGTTTTGATGGAATGGTGGGTGTGGGTTTTGATGGAATGGTGAGGAAGGGTTTTGGTGGAACAGTTTGGAAGGGTTTTGATGGAACAGTGGGTGTGGGTTTTGGTGGAACAGTTTGAAAGGGTTTTGATGGCACGGTAGTTGTGGGGTTTGATGGAACAGTTTATGAGGGTTTTGATGGAATGGTGGGTGAGGGTTTTGATGGAATGGTGGGTGAGGGTTTTGATGGAATGGTGGGTGTGGGTTTTGGTGGAACAGTTTGAAAGGGTTTTGATGGAACGGTGGGTGTGGGTTTTGGTGGAACAGTTTGAAAGAGTTTTGATGGAATGCTGGGTGAGCGCACTGATAAAAAGGTGGTGTGGGGTTTGGTGGAACAATGGGAGAGGACTTTGGTGGAATTGTGGTTCAGGGTTTTGGCGGATTGGTAAGCGAGGGTTTTGATGGAATGGTGGTGAGGTTTTTGGTGGAACGGTGGGTGGGAGTCTTGGTGGTACAGCGGGTTAGGTTTTCGGTGGAATGGTTGCTGGGGATTTTGGTGGAACGGTGGGTATGGGTTTTGGTGGAATAGTGTGTAAGGGCTTTGATGGAATGGTGGGTGAGGGTTTTGATGGAATGGTGGAAGAGGAATTTGGTGGAACGGTAGGGAGGCTTGGTGGAATAGTGGGAGAGGACTATGTTGAAATGGTGGGTGAGGAGTTTGATGGTACGGTGTGTGTATATTTTGATGGAATGATTTGTGAGAGTTTTGATTGAACGGTGGATGGAATTTTGGTGGAACAGTGAGTGAGGGTTTTGGTGGAACCGTGAGTAAGTGTTTTGATGGTACGGTAGTTGTGGGGTCTGATGGAACAGATTGTGAGCATTTTGATGGAACAGTTTGTAAGGGTTTTGATGGAACGGTGGGTGAAGGCTTTGATGGAACAGTGTGTGAGGGATTTGGTGGAATGTTGGGTGGAATTTTGGTGGAACAGTGGGTGAGGGTTTTGGTGGAACCGTGAGTAAGTGTTTTGATGGTACGGTAGTTGTGGGGTCTGATGGAACAGATTGTGAGCATTTTGATGGAACAGTTTGTAAGGGTTTTGATGGAATGGTGGGTGAAGGCTTTGATGGAACGGTGTGTGAGGGATTTGGTGGAATGTTGGGTGGAATTTTGGTGGAATGGTGGGTGAGGGTTTTGGTGAATTGGCGATTAAGGGTTTTGAAGTAAAGGTGGTGAGGGTTTTGGTGGAACTGTGGGAGAGGACTTTGGTGGAACGCTGAGTGAGAGTTTTAATGGAATGGTGGGTGAGGGTTTTGATGGAACATTGGGTGTGGGGTTTGATGGAATGGTTTGTGAAGGTTTTGATGGAATGGTGGGTGAAGGCTGTGGTTGAACGGTGGGAAGAGGACTTCGGTGGAAAAAATGTGTGAGGGTTTTGGTCAAAATGTGAATGAGGGTTTTGGTGAAATGGTGGGTGGGAGTTTTGGTTGAACAGTGAATTAGGTTTTCAGTGGAATATTTGGTGGGCTTTTGATGGAGCAATGGGAGAGGGTTTGGTGGAATGGTGGGTGAGGGATTTGATGGTATGGTGTGTGTTGATTTTAATGGAACAGTTTGAGGGTTTTGATGGAACGGTGTGTGAAGAATTTGGTGGAATGGTGGGTGTGGATTTTGATAGAAGGGTTTGTGATGGATTTGATGGAATAGTGGGTGGAAATTTGATGGAATGGTGGTGAGGATTTTGGTGGATTGGTGATTGAGGGTTTTGCAGTAAAGGTGGTGAGGGTTTTGGTGGAACTGTGGGAGAGGACTTTAGTGGAACGGTGAGTGAGGGTTTTGATGGAATGTTGGGTCGGGGTTTTGGTCAACAATGAATGAGGGTTTGGTGGAATGGAGGTTGGAGGTTTTGATGGAACAATGGAAGAGGACTTTGGTGGAATGGTGAATGAGGGTTTTGATGGAACGGTGAGTGGGAGTTTTGGTGGAATGGTGGGTGGGAGTTTTGGTGGACTAGTGGGTGGTGGTTTTGATGGAATGGTGGGTTAGGGTTTCAGTGGGACAGTAGGTGAGCGTTTTTGATGAAACGGTGGGTGGGGGATTCAGTGGAATGTTGTGTGGGGGGGTTGGTGGAATGGTGGGTGGGAGTTTTGGTGGATCAATGGGAGAGGAATTTGGTGGAATGGTGGTTGAGGGTTTTGGTGGGATGGTGGGTGAGGGTTTTGATGGAACGGTAGTGAGAGTTTTGGTGGAACCATGGGAAAGGGGACTTTGGTGGAATGGTGAATGAGGGTTTTCATGGTACAGTAGGTGGGTTTTTTGGTGGAATGGAGGGTGGGGTTTTGATGGAACAATGGGAGAGAATTTTGATGGAATGGTGGGTGAGGGTGTTGATGGATCGGTGGGTGGGGGTTTTGGTGGAACAGTGGGGAGGCGTTTTGATGGAACAGTGGGAGAAGACTTTGGAGGAACAATGGGAAAGGGTTTTAGTGAAATACTGGGTGAGGATTTTGACGGAACAATGGGAGAGGACGTTGATGGAATAGTGGGTGAGGGTTTTGATGGTATGGTGCGTGTGGATTTTGATGGAACGGTTTGTGAGGGTTTTGACGGAACAGTGGGTGAGAGATTTGGGGGAATGGTGGGAAGAGGATTTGGGGGAATGGTTGGTAAGGGTTTTAGTGGAACAGTGTGTGAGGCTTTGATGGAACAGTGGGTCGGGGTTTTGGTGGAACGAAGTGTGAGGGTTTTGGTGGAATGGAGGGTGGGGGTTTTGATGGAACAAGGGAGAGGACTTTGGTGGAATGGTGGGTGAGGGTTTTGATGGTACAGTGTGTGTGGATTTTGGAACATTTTGTGAGGGTTTTGATGGAACTGTGGGTGAAGGATTTGGTGGAATGGTTGGTGAAGGTTTTGATGGAATGATGGAGGAGGGTTTTGATGGAACAATGGGAGAAGACTTTGGTCAAATGTTGGGTGAGGGCTTTGGTGCAACGGTGGGTCAGGGTTTTGATAGCACGGTGTGTGAGGGTTTTGGTAGAACAGTGGGTTGGGATTTTGTTGGAACAATGGGAGAGGAATTTGGTAGAGCAGTGGGTCTGGGATTTGGTGGAATGGTGCATGAGGGTTTTGGTGGAAAGGTTAGTGTGGGTTTTGGTGGAAGAGTGGGTGAGGATTTTGGTGGAAGAGTGGGTGAGGATTTTGGTGGAATGGTGGGTCGGGGTTTCAGATACAGTGAGGGTGACCGGAGACGGTGAGGGTGATCGGAGATGGTGAGGGTGATTGGAGACGGTGATGGTAATTGTTGATGGTGAGAGTGATCAGAGACTGTGAGGGTGATCGGAGATTTTGAGGGTGATCGGAGACGGTGAGGGTGATTGGAGATGGTGAGGGTGATTGTTGATGGTGAGGGTGATGATTGGAGACGGTGAGGGTGATGATCGGAGACGGTGAGGGTGATCGGAGACGGTGAGGGTGATGATCGGAGACGGTGAGGGTGATCGGAGACGGTGAGGGTGATTGTTGATGGTGAGGGTCATGATCGGAGACGGTGAGGGTGATTGTTGACGGTGAGGGTGATTGTTGATGGTGACGGTGATTGTTGATGGTGAGGGTGATGATCGGAGACGGTGAGGGTGATGATCGGAGATGGTGAGGGTGATCGGAGACGGTGAGGGTGATCGGAGATGGTGAGGGTGATGATCGGAGACGGTGAGGGTGATTGTTGATGGTGAGGGTGATGATCGGAGACGGTGAGGGTGATTGTTGATGGTGAGGGTGATGATCGGAGATGGTGAGGGTGATGATCGGAGATGGTGAGGGTGATTGTTGATGGTGAGGGTGATGATCGGAGACGGTGAGGGTGATTGTTGATGGTGAGGGTGATTGTTGACGGTGAGGGTGATGATCGGAGATGGTGAGGGTGATCGGAGACGGTGAGGGTGATCGGAGACGGTGAGGGTGATTGTTGATGGTGAGGGTGATTGTTGACGGTGAGGGTGATGATTGGAGACGGTGAGGGTGATTGTTGATGGTGAGGGTGATTGTTGATGGTGAGGGTGATTGTTGATGGTGAGGGTGATGATCGGAGATGGTGAGGGTGATTGTTGATGGTGAGGGTGATGATCGGAGATGGTGAGGGTGATGATCGGAGATGGTGAAGGTGATTGTTGATGGTGAGGGTGATGATCGGAGATGGTGAGGGTGATTGTTGATGGTGAGGGTGATGATCGGAGATGGTGAGGGTGATGATTGGAGACGGTGAGGGTGATGATTGTTGATGGTGAGGGTGATGATCGGAGACGGTGAGGGTGATGATTGTTGATGGTGAGGGTGATGATCGGAGACGGTGAGGGTGATTGGAGACGGTGACGGTGATTGTTGACGGTGAGGGTGATCGGAGACGGTGAGGGTGATTGTTGATGGTGAGGGTGATGATCGGAGATGGTGAAGGTGATTGTTGATGGTGAGGGTGATGATCGGAGATGGTGAGGGTGATTGTTGATGGTGAGGGTGATGATCGGAGATGGTGAGGGTGATGATTGGAGACGGTGAGGGTGATGATTGTTGATGGTGAGGGTGATGATCGGAGACGGTGAGGGTGATGATTGTTGATGGTGAGGGTGATGATCGGAGACGGTGAGGGTGATGATTGTTGATGGTGAGGGTGATGATCGGAGACGGTGAGGGTGATTGGAGACGGTGACGGTGATTGTTGACGGTGAGGGTGATCGGAGACGGTGAGGGTGATTGTTGATGGTGAGGGTGATGATCGGAGATGGTGAAGGTGATTGTTGATGGTGAGGGTGATGATCGGAGATGGTGAGGGTGATTGTTGATGGTGAGGGTGATGATCGGAGACGGTGAGGGTGATCAGAGATGGTGAGGGTGATGATCGGAGATGGTGAGGGTGATTGTTGATGGTGAGGATGATCGGAGACGGTGAGGGTGATGATCGGAGACAGTGACGGTGATTGTTGACGGTGAGGGTGATTGTTGATGGTGAGGGTGATGATCGGAGATGGTGAGGGTGATCGGAGACGGTGAGGGTGATTGTTGACGGTGAGGGTGATTGTTGATGGTGAGGGTGATCGGAGACGGTGAGGGTGATGATCGGAGACGGTGAGGGTGATTGTTGATGGTGAGGGTGATGATCGGAGATGGTGAGGGTGATTGTTGATGGTGAGGGTGATGATCGGAGATGGTGAGGGTGATGATTGGAGACGGTGAGGGTGATGATTGTTGATGGTGAGGGTGATGATCGGAGACGGTGAGGGTGATGATTGTTGATGGTGAGGGTGATGATCGGAGACGGTGAGGGTGATTGGAGACGGTGACGGTGATTGTTGACGGTGAGGGTGATCGGAGACGGTGAGGGTGATTGTTGATGGTGAGGGTGATGATCGGAGATGGTGATGGTGATTGTTGATGGTGAGGGTGATGATCGGAGATGGTGAGGGTGATTGTTGATGGTGAGGGTGATGATCGGAGATGGTGAGGGTGATGATTGGAGACGGTGAGGGTGATGATTGTTGATGGTGAGGGTGATGATCGGAGACGGTGAGGGTGATGATTGTTGATGGTGAGGGTGATGATCGGAGACGGTGAGGGTGATGATTGTTGATGGTGAGGGTGATGATCGGAGACGGTGAGGGTGATTGGAGACGGTGACGGTGATTGTTGACGGTGAGGGTGATCGGAGACGGTGAGGGTGATTGTTGATGGTGAGGGTGATGATCGGAGATGGTGAAGGTGATTGTTGATGGTGAGGGTGATGATCGGAGATGGTGAGGGTGATTGTTGATGGTGAGGGTGATGATCGGAG
>NC_086129.1:4411413-4436413 GCF_963921235.1 Mobula hypostoma | reverse complement strand
TGTGTGGAGGGGAAACAAGTTTCAGATCGAGGACTGGGAACGAGAGGAAAGGACTTGAGAGTGAGGGGAGTGGGGGGACACACTTAGACCGGCATTGGGGGCAATAAGCCCTCGACAGCAGCTCAAACCAATACCACCCTCAGCAAACAGTCGGAGGGCACAATCGACTGACGTAATCACAGGACAAGCAGGAACGTAAACAGCAAACGGCTGACTCGGGGGTGGCGGGAGGCGGCAGGGGGAATACATCGACAAGTCAAAAGGACCCCAATGTCTCTGGTCCCCGGGCGGGATTCCTTCCTCACCCGGCTCTCCCAGGAGGGGGGCGCTGCCCTAGCCCCCCGCCTTCTTCCACGCTGGCCGCGGCTTCTTGGGTTTCAGGATGGTGTAGTTGGCGTACGTCGTGTGCTGATCCGACAGGAAGGGGACGTAGAACGCACGGAACAGCTTGGACGACCTGCAACAGAGAGAGGGGAGTCGGTGAAACACGTCCGGCTCCCAGCGCAGACGCAGACCCGCCTGTAACACGCAACCACTCCAACAACTCATGCTCCCAGTATTATCTGCTGGTTCACTTGCTTACTCATTACTGTTATTAGTATTTGTATTTTCTTCTTCTGAACACCCGCTGGCTTGTCAACCTTTGTGTTTAGTTTATCAAAGATTCTACTATATTTCTTTATTTTACTGTGAATGCCGGCAAGCAAAATGAATCTCAGGGTAGCATATGTAGAGCTGGGCTGCCTGAGTGCGGGACTACGGGGAGCAGAGGGCGTTTGTAAATCTGGCGGGAGCAAAGGATGCAGGGAATGGCGAGGGAGGGGTTGTGGGACGGGTGGCGGAGAAGGAGGGCAGGGATCGGGGTGGGTGAGGGTGCAGACACACCCAGCCCTGAGACGCCCAGCAAGGCTGCTTGATTCCAAACAATCGGTTTATTGATCATTACAGAATGTCTCTCTGGTGCTTCCCTCTCCCTCTCCCCTTTTCCCAACCATGATTCCCCTCTCCCTTCCCCTTTTCCCAACCACGATTCCCCTCTCCCTTCCTCTTTTGCCAACCATGATTCCCCTCTCCCTTCCCCTTTTCCCAACCACGATTCCCCTCTCCCTTCCCCTTTTCCCAACCACGATTCCCCTCTCCCTTCCTCTTTTGCCAACCATGATTCCCCTCTCCCTTCCCCTTTTCCCAACCATGATTCCCCTCTCCCTTCCCCTTTTCCCAACCATGATTCCCCTCCCCTTCCCCTTTTCCCAACCATGATTCCCCCTCTCCCTTCCCCTTTTCCCAACCACGATTCCCCTCTCCCTTCCTCTTTTCCCAACCATGATTCCCCTCTCCCTTCCCCTTTTCCCAACCATGATTCCCCCTCTCCCTTCCCCTTTTCCCAACCATGATCCCCCCTCTCCCTTCCCCTTTTCCCAACCATGATTCCCCCTCTCCCTTCCCCTTTTCCCAACCATGATTCCCCTCTCCCTTCCCCTTTTCCCAACCATGATTCCCCTCTCCCTGCCCCTTTCCCAACCATGATTCCCCTCTCCCTGCCCCTTTCCCAACCATGATTCCCCTCTCCCATCCCCTTTTCCCAACCATGGTTCCCCTCTCCCTTCCCCTTTTCCCAACCATGATTCCCCTCTCCCTTCCCCTTTCACACTCTCATTTCACAACAGAGACCCATATCAGAATCAGGTCTATCATCACTCACATATGTCGTGAAATTTGTTTATTTTTGTGACAGCAGTACAGTGCAATACATAAAATTACTACAGTACTGTGCAATAGTCTTAGGCTCCCTGGCTATATATATATATATGCAACACCCTGGGAAAGGTTTCACTGCTGACGCAATGGTCTCTCGGTAGCAGCAGTGTTTGGGTTACGGTTAGAGATAACAGGGGCTTTGGAATGAGACCCGTTCAACGAGGGGAGTGTGTTTTTCGTGCCGTGTGCTGACACCAGAGTGATTAGATTAGATTAGATTCAACTTTCTTGTCATTGTGCCAAGTACAGATACAAAGCCAATGAAATGCAGTTAGCATCTGACCAGAAATGCAAAGAATAGTGTTATTTACAAAATAACTGCGAATAAAAAGTAGGTGCTACAGCACACAAATATAAAAGTACTGAGACAGTACAATATGGGTGCAATACTGCTTAGCACTGTGATGTGAGGTTCAGCAGGGTCACAGCCTCAGGGAAGAAGCTCTTCCTGTGCCTGCTGGTGCGGGAGCGGAGGCTCCTGTAGCACCTACTGGATGGGAGGAGAGTAAAAAGTCCATGGTTAGGGTGAGATGCATCCCTGATAATGCTTCTCGCCCTGCCCAGGCAGCGTTTATGGTAGATGTTCTCAATGGTGGGCAATTGGGTCTTTTGTTCGGCGGAAGACGGAGAGAGAAGATGCCAGAATGGAGAGGTCGTAGGGGCGGACTTGGAGTGGGGACAGGAGCCGACGAAGCCCGGGGGAAATCGATGGAAGGTCAGCGAAGGGGAAACCGTGAGCTCCAGCTTGTGCACATTAGGCTGTTTCATTAAAATGGGCCCTTTTCTTTTTGTCTCACTTTACTAACCCTTTAGTCAGTTTAAGAATTATCAAGGGAAATCGTTTAACTGTCTGTGGTGCACTGTCCGTTATTTTGTGGTACTGATTTGTAACAGGAGAACCTATCACGCAGTATCCACCCAAACGGGGTTCTGCACCTTAATCTCACACGTTTAGCCGGGCCAGAGATCGTCTTCCCGAGACCTATGCAGCCAAGAGAACCTGCGGGTTACAGATATATATTTGCCTCAAAACCTTGCACATTACTGTACACAAGTACTTTGTTAATAAAATTACTCAGAGCTTTATAATGACAGAGCTACAGGGCCAGGAGTCACCGTGCTCGGGAGAGCGCAGCCAGTGACGCACAGGGGAAGGTGGCAGGCAATCTCCACACCGACATTTTCCGTAACAGAACACGGCTGAATGAAGTGCTTGGATCAGGCAGTACCTGCCGAACATCACACAGCAGAGGAGATTTAACGGGGACGCTGCCTGGATTGGACAGCATGTGCTATAAGGAAATCTCCAAGAGGACCACAGCCTTGTCGCTGCGTTTGTCTGTTAATTAGATTATGAGGACACTCAGTCCTCTTTTATTGTCATTTAGAAATGCATTCATGCATTAAGAAATGACACAATGTTTCTCCGGAGTGGTATCACGGAAAACAGGACAAACCAAAGACTAACACTGACAAAACCACAGAATTATAACATATAGTTACAGCAGTGCAAAGCAATACCGTAATTTGATAAAGAACAGACCATGGGCACGGTAAATAAAGTCTCAAAAGTCCCCGAGTCGATCGACTCCCGAGTCCCCGATAGCAGGCGGCAAAAGGGAGAAACTCCCTGCCATAAACCTCCAGGCACCGTCAACTTGCCGATGCCTTGGAAGCAGCCGACCACAGCCGACACTGAGTCCAACCGTCCGAAAGCTCCGAGCTTCCGACCAGCCTCTCCGATACAGCCTCCCGAGCGCCATCCTCTGTCGAGCGCCTTCGACCTTGCCCCGGCCGCTGAAACACGCAAAGCCGAGGATTTCGGGGCCTTCAGCTCCGGAGATTCCGGTTACCACACAGTAGCAGCGGCAGCCAAGCGGGCATTTCAGAAGTTTCTCCAGATGTTCCTCCGTACTCTCACGTCCGTCTCCATCAACTCAGAATTGTGCACGGTCCCCTACTTGACAGATTACAGATATCTACATAATAGGTCTACATATCTGTCTGGCACGTGCAAGGGAATTCCGAGAAGCGTGGTTGTTTCCTGCAAATAGCAGACACGTAGACCTCGATCCCGTTTATCAGCCAACACGGGCAAGACTCCAGACAAAACGCAGAGAGTTCGCCATGCAACCAATCAGTGACGAGCCCCCCCCCCCACGTCACAATTGAGTTTCCGTGGTGACGGCCAATCAGCTGATTGACAAGTATATAAAGGCCAAGCATCCGGAGGACCCAGCACAAGTGCGGTAATGCACCATTAAGCTGGATGCCAACCGCCGTAAAACGAGATACAGACACAGTACAAGTGGACTGCGCACTGATGATGTCTCCCCGTTCCAGCGACGAAACGTTTGCAAATAGATTGCCAAGGCGGGAAAATAGCTCGACCCAGTCGCCAACAACCCCCCCCACTCCCACCCCAGAGCTACGCGTCTCTGAACGTTTTCTGTACTCTGTCCTCAGTATATTTCTTAGAGAGTGAGGCTGGCTGCCGAGCACAGTTCCAAAGTAGCGTTCCTGACTCAGGCCCAGGCCCGCTGGCAGTTCTACGTGAACCTGGCAGACGCGCACACAGCTCTGGGTGTCCTGAACGGTCTGGAATATTCCTGGCCATGACCCACCCCTCCACCTGCCAGGGGAGGGGTCAGGCGCTTTCTCCTGCTTCTGGGCTCCGCCCGGGTCAGTCTGGGAGGAGCAACTCTGAACTTACAGATTACTTACATTTCGTGATTTAAATGCCTTTAATTGCCATTGTTTTGGTTTTATTCAACTTAAAACTGAAATTATGAAACGTTAAAGACGATAGCAGTCACACTGTTTGACGGCGTTCCTGGCTGGTTCAAGGAGATTGGGCAATTAACTCAATTGCTTCATGCTGTTTTTAGCCACTAAAATAATGTTTGGCACCCACAGTGGTCCATTAGACCATAAGATACACAGTGCCTATAAAAGGTATTCACTGCCCTTTGGAAATTTTCATGTTTTATTGTTTTACAACATTGAATCAATTTGGATTTTTTGACACTGATCCACAGAAAAATACTCTTCCGTGTCAAGGTAAAAACAGATCCCTACAAAGTGACCTAAATTAATGACAAAAATAAAACACAAAATAATTGACTGCATCAGTATTCACCCCCGCTTTAATATGACGTAGCAATTCACCACTGCTGCAGCCGATTGGTTTTAGACGTCACGTAATTAGTTAAATGGAGATCACCGTGTGCAGTCAAGGATTTTCAATTAATTGTAGTAAAAATACGCCTGTATCTGGAAGGTCCAACTGCTGGTGAGTCAGTATCCTGGCAAAAACTACACCATGGAGACAAAAGAGCACTCCAAGTAACTCCATGAAAATGCTACTAATAAAGAACAAGTCAGGAGATGGATACAAGAAAATTGCAAGGCATGTGGGAGACTCTGAAGTCAGCTGGAAGAAGGTTCTGTAGTCTGATGAAAGCAAAATTGAGCTATTTGGCCATCAGACTAAACGCTATGTTTGGCATAAGCCAAGCACTGCACATCATCAAAAACACACCATCCCTACCGTGAAACATGATGGTGGCTGCATCATGCTGTGGGGATGCTTCACTGCAGCAGGCCCTGGGAGGCTTGTGAAAGTAGAGGGTAAAATGAATGCAGCAAAGTACCGGGAAATCCTGGAGGAAAACCTGATGCAGTCTGCAAGAGAACTGCGACTTGGGAGAAGATTTGTTTTCCAGCAAGACAACGAACCCAAGTCTAAAGCCAAAGCTACACAGGAATGGCTTAAAAACAACACAGTTAAAGGCCTGGAGTGGCCAAGTCAGAGTCTAGTCCTCAATCCAATTGAGAATTTGTGGCTGGGTTGAAAAGGGCTGTTCACTCATGATCCCCATGCAATCTGACAGAACTTGAGCAGTTTTGTAAAGAAGAATGGGGAAAGATTGCATTGTCCAGATGTGCAAAGCTGATAGAGACCTATCCACACAGACTCAAGGCTGTAATTGCTGCCAAAGGTGTATCTACTAAATACTGACTTGAAGGGGGTGAATACTTATGTAATCAATTATTTTGTGCTTTATATTTATTATTAATTTAGATCACTTTGTAGAGATCTGTTTTCACTTTGAGACTGAAGAGTCTCTTTCTGTTGATCAGTGTCAAAAAAGCCAAATTAAATCCACTGTGATTCAATGTTGTAAAACAATAAAACATGAAAGCTTCCCGGGGGTGGGGGCGGGAGGTGAGTACTTTACATAGGCACCGTAGGAGCAGAATTAGGCCATTCGGCCCATCGAGTCTGCTCCGCCATTTCATCACGGCTGATCCATTTTCCATCTCAGCCCCAATCTCCTGCCTTCTCCCCATATCCCTTCATGCCCCGAGAATATATCAACTTCTGCCTTAAATACCTGTAAAGACTTGGCCTCCACAACTGCTCTTAGCATCAAATTCAGCAGATTCACCAGCCCCTGGTTAAAGTAATTCCGCCTCATCTCTGTTCCAAAAGGACGCCTCTCTATTCTGAGGTTGTATCGTCTGGTTTTAGACTGTCCCACCATAGGAAACATCCTCTCCACATCCACCCTATCAAGACATTTCCATAGGTTTCAGTGAGGTCACCCCTCATTCTTCTGAATTCTAGAGAATAAAAGCCCAGAGCCGTCAAACGCTTTTCATATGACAAGCCCTTCAATCCCAGAATAATTTTCGCAAACTTTCTCTGAACCCTCTGCATTGTCAGCACGTCCTTTCTTAGAAAAAGGGGCCCAAAACTGCTGACGAGTGAGGCCTCACCGGTGCTTCGAGCTTACCCACCTACCCTTCCATTTCCCCACCCCAGCCACTTTATAAAAGTCACAAAGCGCAGGGGGTTCACTGAACCTCTGATGGTAATCCAAACGGTTTGACAGGTCACCCACAAAGCCAACTGGCATCTCTGAGGCCACGCATGCGGGATGTTAAGATGGGATGGGTGCAGATAAAATTCACAGGAAGACGACTGGAATTGGAGGCTTTAATCCCCAGGCCTGTTTCTCTCCGCTGCAGTATTGTAACCACGGCCAATACAACTGGAATTGGAGGCTTTAATCCTGAGGCCTATTTCTCTCCCCGGTAGTATTGTAACCTTGGCCAATACAACTGGAATTGGAGGCTTTAATCCTGAGGCCTATTTCTCTCCCCGGTAGTATTGTAACCACGGCCAATACGACTGGAATTGGAGGCTTTAATCCCCAGGCCTGCTTCTCTTCCCCACAGTATTGTAACCACGGCCAATACGACTGGAATTGGAGGCTTTAATCCTGAGGCCTATTTCTCTCCCCGGTAGTATTGTAACCTTGGCCAATACAACTGGAATTGGAGGCTTTAATCCTGTGGCCTGCTTCTATTCCCCACAGTATTGTAACCACGGCCAATACGACTGGAATTGGAGGCTTTAATCCTGAGGCCTATTTCTCTCCCCGGTAGTATTGTAACCACGGCCAATACGACTGGAATTGGAGGCTTTAATCCTGAGGCCTATTTCTCTTCCCCACAGTATTGTAACCTTGGCCAATACAACTGGAATTGGAGGCTTTAATCCTGAGGCCTATTTCTCTCCCCGGTAGTATTGTAACCACGGGCAATACGACTGGAATTGGAGGCTTTAATCCTGAGGCCTATTTCTCTCCCCGGTAGTATTGTAACCTTGGCCAATACAACTGGAATTGGAGGCTTTAATCCTGTGGCCTGCTTCTCTTCCCCACAGTATTGTAACCACGGCCAATACGACTGGAATTGGAGGCTTTAATCCTGAGGCCTATTTCTCTCCCCGGTAGTATTGTAACCACGGCCAATACGACTGGAATTGGAGGCTTTAATCCTGTGGCCTGCTTCTCTTCCCCACAGTATTGTAACCACGGCCAATACGACTGGAATTGGAGGCTTTAATCCTGAGGCCTATTTCTCTCCCCGGTAGTATTGTAACCTTGGCCAATACGACTGGAATTGGAGGCTTTAATCCTGTGGCCTGCTTCTCTTCCCCACAGTATTGTAACCACGGCCAATACGACTGGAATTGGAGGCTTTAATCCTGAGGCCTATTTCTCTCCCCGGTAGTATTGTAACCACGGCCAATACGACTGGAATTGGAGGCTTTAATCCTGTGGCCTGCTTCTCTTCCCCACAGTATTGTAACCACGGCCAATACGACTGGAATTGGAGGCTTTAATCCTGAGGCCTATTTCTCTCCCCGGTAGTATTGTAACCACGGCCAATACGACTGGAATTGGAGGCTTTAATCCTGTGGCCTGCTTCTCTTCCCCACAGTATTGTAACCACGGCCAATACGACTGGAATTGGAGGCTTTAATCCTGAGGCCTATTTCTCTCCCCGGTAGTATTGTAACCACGGCCAATACGACTGGAATTGGAGGCTTTAATCCTGTGGCCTGCTTCTCTTCCCCACAGTATTGTAACCACGGCCAATACGACTGGAATTGGAGGCTTTAATCCTGAGGCCTATTTCTCTCCCCGGTAGTATTGTAACCACGGCCAATACGACTGGAATTGGAGGCTTTAATCCTGTGGCCTGCTTCTCTTCCCCACAGTATTGTAACCACGGCCAATACGACTGGAATTGGAGGCTTTAATCCTGAGGCCTATTTCTCTCCCCGGTAGTATTGTAACCTTGGCCAATACAACTGGAATTGGAGGCTTTAATCCTGTGGCCTGCTTCTCTTCCCCACAGTATTGTAACCACGGCCAATACGACTGGAATTGGAGGCTTTAATCCTGAGGCCTATTTCTCTCCCCGGTAGTATTGTAACCACGGCCAATACGACTGGAATTGGAGGCTTTAATCCTGTGGCCTGCTTCTCTTCCCCACAGTATTGTAACCACGGCCAATACGACTGGAATTGGAGGCTTTAATCCTCCGGCCTCTTTCTCTTCCCCACAGTATTGTAACCATGCCCAATATGAGCTGGAGGAACACCACCTCATCTTCAGCTGTACACCCTCACCCCTGCGGCCTTTGGAACTCTGTTGAACCCTGTACCTTCGGGCGACGTGATCGGCCTGTGTCGGATCCACCCCGTCCTGCTGGGGTGTTGGCCGTTGTCCTCTGCATCGCCGCAGCCTGACCGTTTCAGCGCCTGTGTCCTCCCCCCCCGCCAGTTCGCACCTTCCGTCCAGGACCCCCTTCCTCCATCTGCGGCTGTTCACCCATCAGCCAGAATCTCGAAAGGACCCCCCCCACGGCCACCGGTCCTCATCCTGCCCCCCGGCCTAACTGTCCTCTGCCTCCTCCGCAACTTACCCTTCACCTGCTTTCTGCCCAGCTCAGTTCTGGCGAAGAGTAAACACAAGGGATTCTGCAGATGCTGTAAACCCAGAACAACACGCACACGCAAGAGGCAGAGGGTTCAAAGGAGGCTCACGAAAATGATTCCGGCTTGTCATATGAAGAGTGTTTGACGGCTCTGGGCCTGTATTCAGTGGAATTCACAGGAATGGGGGGTGACCTCATAGAAACCCATCGAATGTTGAAAGGCCTTGATAGAGTGGATGTGGGGAGGATGTTTCCTATGGTGGGAGAGTCTCAGACCAGAGGGCACAGCCTCAGAATAGAGGGGCGTCCTTTTAGAACAGAGGTGAGGAGGGGTTTCTGTAGCCAGAGGGTGGTGAATCTGTGGAATTCATGGTCACAGCCAGCTGTGGAGGCCAAGTCATTTGGTATATTTAAGGCAGAGGTTGACAGATTCTTGATCGGTCAGGGTATGAAGGGACACGAGGAGAAGGCCCGAGATTGGGGCTGAGAGGAAAAATGGATCAGCCATGATGAATGAATGGTGTAGACTGGATGGGCCAAATGGCCTAATTGTGCCCTGTTGTATTCAGGACATCTTCAAGGAGCGATGCCTCAGAAAGTCAGCGTCCGTCATTCAGGACTCCCACCACCCAGGACGTGTCCTCTTCTCACTGTTACCATCGGGGAGGAGGTACAGGAGCCTGAAGACACACACTCAGCGATTCAGGAACAGCTTCTTCCCCTCTGCCATCCGATTCCTGAATGGACATTGAACCCATGGACACTACTTCACTTTTTTTTTAATATACTGCATTCCTGTTTTTGCATGATTTCCAATCTAATCGATATACGGTATAAAGTATACGGAATAAGATTTACTTATTTATTATTACTATTACTCGGCACGGACTAGAAGGGCTGAGATGGCCTGTTTCCGTACTGTAATTGTTATATGGTTATGTGGCTATTATATTATTCTCTCTGCTAGATTATGTATTGCATTGAACTGCTGCTGCTAAACTAACAAATTTCACGTCGCATGCCGGTGATAATAGACCTGATTCTGATTTAAACCCTAAAGGCTGATTTGTACTCGTGCGTCAACTCGACACCGTAACCTACGCCAATGCGCGCTGTGAGCATTTATACTTGTCTGCATCGCTCTGCAATTCGCGCACGTCGCACATGTGCACACACCTGCCCGTGCAAGGCTTCATGGTCATGGTAGTCTTTCTCGGGGTAAACCAGTTTAAAGTGAGCGCCTTTTTTTCGTAAAAGCGAAATGCGTCCTCCATATTTTCGGAGGTCTGTAAAACTTTACGGAAAGCGTTGCAGCCAGAGTTCCTTCCCTGCCCTTCAGTCGCCCACTGGGAAGCTATTGCAGTGTAGGAGGAAATGCGATGCTACCAAGCGGACCAATCACAGTTGTTTGGTCTGCATTACCCGCGGCGTGTAGTGGAGAGGTGCGCGTCAGGCTACGGCGTAGGGATCCGCGGCGACGCCGAACTTAAGACGTCGAGTTGACGCAGAAGTACAAATCATCCTAACTGCTCCATTTGCAGCCTCACAAACAACCTACACAACCAGCCCTTACTTCTGAACCTTACGCCCTGGCGGACGAAGGCATGCCCGCCAAGCACCTCCTTCACCACCCCCCTGCCCGCCTGCGCGGCCGCTCTCAGCGAGCTGTGCCCCAGGTCCCTCCACCGGCCGGCGTTCTGACGCTCACTGGACAAGTCCTGCCTGTCCAAAGCTCAACACCTCAACGCCGATCGCAGTTACAAGTTCATTTGCTGTTCCTCAGCCGGACACTTGCCCTCGTCAAGGTCTCTTTGTAATTCGCTGTTATCTGTCTCAAACAAGACCCTCTAAAGGCCGATTTATACTTGTGCGTCAAATGTACGCCGTAGTGGCGTACCTTTGCTGTACTCTACGCCGGACCCTCTCCCAAAACTGTAACTGTGCGTCGCGGCGACGCAGACTGCAACAACTGTGATTGGTCCGCTTGGTAGCATCTCATTTCCTCCTACGCTGCAATAGCTTCCCGTTGGGCGACTGAAGGGCAGGGAAGGAACTCTGGCTGCAACGCTTTCCGTAAAGCTTTACAGATCTCCGATATTACGGAGGACCCTGTGCGTGACGCCCGTTTGTAGCTGGCTGCTACAGCCTGTTGTCTTCCACCCGAAGCTGAAACTCGAATGGTGATTGCCAGTCACTGTGCGTACACCGATGCGAAATAAACGGTTGGAGACGATGAACCAAATCGCCAAATCTACCTGCCGACATCCGAAAATATTTGAAATGCATTCACAACACGCTGGAGGAACTCAGCAGGTCGGGCAGCATCCGTGGAAACGATGGGTCAACGTTTCGGGCCGGAACCCTTCGTCAGGACTGTAGAGGGAAGGGGCAGAGGCCCTATAAAGAAGGTGGGGGGAGGGTGGGAAGGAGAAGGCTGGTAGGGTCCAGGTGAAAAACCAGTAAGGGGAAAGATAAAGGGGTGAGGGAGGGGAGGCAGGGAGGGGATAGGCAGGAAAGATGAAGAAGGAATAGGGGAAAACACAATGGGTAGTAGAAGGAGGCGGAACCATGAGGGAGGTGATAGGCAGCTGGGGAAGGGGGCAGAGTGACATAGGGATAGGGGAAGGGAGGGGGAGGGAATTACCGGAAGTTGGAGAATTCTATGTTCATACCAAGGGGCTGGAGACTACCCAGACGGTATATGAGGTGTTGCTCCTCCAACCTGAGTTTAGCCTCATTTCCTCGTCCATGTCTCTCAGTGGTCGGACAAGCACAGAAAGTTCACCCTCCCTCAATTTCAGTCGCCATTGTTTGAAGTTTGAGTTTCTTCGCTTTGAGTTTCAACACGAAGAAACTCAACACAGTGGCGTAGAAACCCCACCGCCAACTGGCGTATTGGCGGTGAATTGCAGAGCGACGCGGACACACCAACGCACAAGTATAAACGCTCACAACGGCGTAGCCCACTTGCGTAGGCTAGTACGCACAAGTATAAATCAGCCTTTAGCCGCGTCACTGCCTGGTGCAGGAACTGTACCTCCCCCAGTCGCAGGGCGCTGCAGAGAGTGGTGCGGACAGTCTGCAGATGTCAACCGTCCTCTATTCGGGACACTTACAGCGGCAGGTGCGTTAAAAAGGCACCCGGAGAATCACCAGCGGCCCCAGCCACTCTAACCGCAAACCGTTTCATCTGCTTCTGTCTGGCAAGTGGTACCGCAGCACTAAGGCCAGGACCCAACAGGTTCCGGGACCGCCTCTTCCACCAGGCCATCAGACTGATCAACACACATTGATCTGATTGCACATCTGACTGTACGTACGTGTACACAAAACAATTATACCTACAATCCTAGCGTTTGGGGCAATATCCAGCACATCACACAAACCAATCTTCCGTCCTTGGACTCACTTTACATCGCACGCTGTCGGAGCAGTGCTGCCGGGATAATCAAGGACATGACCCACCCAGCCAACACACTTTTCATCCCTCTTCCCTCCGGGAGAAGGCTCAGGAGCTTGAAGACTCGTACGGCCAGATTTGGGAACAGCTTCTTTCCAACTGTGATAAGACTGCTGAACGGATCTGGGCCGTACCCTCCAAATATCAGGACCTGCCTCTCGGTTTTTTTGCACTACCTTACTTTCCATTTTTCTATTTTCTATTTATGATTTATAATTTAAAATTTTAATATTTACTATCGATTTGTACTCCAGGGAGCGGGAAGCGCAGAATCAAATATCGCTGTGATGATTGTACGTTCTAGTATCAATTGTTTGGTGACAATAAAGTATAAAGTATAAATATAAGTAATATCCTCCCTTCCTCACTGCTTGTACATTGTGACGGAGGTGCAACACAAAGATTTTTACTCCCCCGCGTTGAGAGATGGACGTAAGAAATAAAAATAGATTCTAATTCTAAAGAGGTTGGCAGACTTTGCCCCTCAGTCCTGCAAGGACCTCTACGGTCGCCATGGTAGCGCAGGGGTCAGCTCGGGGGGGGGGGGTCAGAGTTCAGAGTTCGCCGTCCGCGCCGTCTCCCCGCGACCGCGTGGCCTTCCTCCGGGTGCTCCGGTTTCCTCCCCCACCACTCCGAAGGCGTGCCGGTTGGTGGGTTAATCGGTCGTCGTGAACTGATCCCGTGATCAGGCTAGGGTTAAAAATCCGTGCGGCGTTGGGTGGCGCGGCCAACAGGAAGGGCCTGTTCCACGCTCTGTCTCTAGATAACCGGGGGGTGGGTGGGTTGGTTGAGGGATCACGTCCGCAACTGAGGACCAGGCAGGAAAAGCGAACAAAAGGGACGTTGACAGATCATATCTGGCGCACCGATCTCTCCCCTTGAAGGTCCAATCAAAGCCGCGTACAAGCAGCCCTAACCTGCCCCCCGAATAATTACTTACACTCCATCGCCTAGTCAGCAGGCTGAGACATTTCTCTACCGATCTGCTGCCTCTAAGTGATCACGGTGTTGAGAAATTGAGAGGTGTTTAAAATTATGAGGGGGATTGATAGAGTTGACGTGGATAGGCTTTTTCCATCGAGAGTGGGGGAGATTCAAACAAGAGGACATGAGTTGAGAGTTGAAGGACAAAAGTTTAGGGGTAACACGAGGGGGAACTTCTTTACTCAGAGAGTGGTAGCTGTGTGGAACGAGCTTCCAGCAGAAGTGGCTGAGGCAGGTTCGATATTGTTGTTTAAAGTTAAATTGGATAGATATATGGACAGGAAAGGAATGGAGGGTTATGGGCTGAGTGCAGGTCGGTGGGACTAGGATAGGGTAAGAGTTCGGCACGAACTAGAAGGGCCGAGATGGCCTGTTTCCGTGCTGTAGTTGTTATATGGTTATATGGTTATATAAATAATTACTCCCTTGATTTCAGTGAGGTGCACACTATAAAGACTCAGAGCCATTTACGTGCATTGCAAACCTTTTCCAAATCAATTCATTCATTTATTTAGTGATACAGCTTGCAACCCTCCGAGGGGATTGCAAGTCTGTGGTCGGGTTTGGAGGCTCAATGACGCGGAGAGCTGTGGTTGGCTGAACTCAGGGGCCTACCCTTGGTAGGTTCACCCAGGACAAACAGGTCAAAGGGCAGAGGGCGGACTAAGAGTGGGTCCACCGGTGACCTCCAGGTTCGGCGGGTTCGGCTCGGGGCGGGTCGAACGGAACTGCGGTGGAAACAGCAACGGAGAACCCCCCCCCCTGCACCTGAGCGCGACGGCGTTCCCGAGCCTCCGCCCGGGGCCGGCGTGGCCGACAGCTCTGAAAGCCAGAGGGGGAGGCTGCCGGCACGGTGAGGGAAGCCCCGAACGCCACCAGCGCCGGGGGGAGGGTGGGGGGGAGCCTTCGCTGCAGCCCCGAGTGCCGGCGGGCATTAACGGGGGCCGTAAGCGGGAAGGCACGGCGTGGAGCCAGGACCCACAAACCACGCCACCTCAGCAAACCCGACTGACCCCAACCAGTTCGGTGGGTGATAAAATGGACGAGTTCACGGCACTAGCCAGAAGTCAGAGAACATTTCGGGAGTGCAGTGTGATATGTTTCACTGAAACGGGGCTGCACGAGGACATTCCCGATCAAAATTCTCTGGATGGCTTCCAGACCGTTCGGGCTGACCAGAAGGGCACTGAGAGCGTTAAGCGTAAAGGAGTTGGGTGCTTACTGTTCTGGTTAACAACGGATGGTGCAATCCGGGGCATATTACGATCGAGGAACGTGTTTGTAGACAGGATACTGAACTTTTTACTGTTGGACTTCGGCCACATTCCACCGTGATACAACACTGGGCGTCACGGGAAGTCGTTCCTGCCTGTGGCCAGCGAACGTGCAGCTCCTCCCGTGGAGGGTCAGACACCCTGAGCCAATAGACTGGTCCCGGACTTATTTTCCATCTGGCATAGTTTGCATTTTGTTGTTTGATTGTTTGTGGTTTTTGTATTGCTATATTTACGCTCTATTCTTGGTTGGTGCGGCTGTAACGAAACCCAATTTCCCTCGGGATCAATAAAGTATATCTATCTATCTAATCACGGGACAATTTACAACGACCGATTAATCTACACGGTCCGTCTTCGGACTGCGGGGGGGGGGGGGAAGCAGAGCGCCCGGCGGAAAACGCACGGGGCAGACGTACAGAGACCGGTCACTGAACTCTGAACGCTCCGAGCTGTAATAGCGCCGCTACTCCAACCGCGACGCCCCTCTCTCTTCTGAATTCTATCAGCCCAGAGCCATCAGACGCTCTTCATATGCAAGCCATTAAATATCTTGGGAACCGCCTTTGAACCCTCTCCAGTTTCAGCACATCCTTTCTGAGATAAGGGGCCCAAATCTGCCCAGCGTAGTCCGAGTGAGGCCTCACTAGTGCTTCGTCAAACCTCAACTTTACATCCTTGCGTTGACATTCCAGTCCCATTGAAACGAATGCCAACGTTGCATTTGCCTTCCTCACCGCAGACTCAACCTGCCAATTATTCTTTCGGGAATCCTGCACGAGACGATGAGAGGCATCGATCGTGTGGCTAGTCAGAGGCTTTTCCCCAGGGCTGAGATGGCTAGCACGAGAGGGCACAGTTTTAAGGTGCTTGGAAGTAGGTACAGAGATAAGGGGTGGTGAGTGCGTGGACTGGGCTGCTGGTGACGGTGGTGGAGGTGGATACGATAGGGTCTTTTAAGAGACTCCTGGATAGGTACATGAAGCTTAGAAAAATAGAGGGCAATGGGTAAAGCCTAGGCAGTTCTTAGATAGGGACATGTTTGGCACAGCTTTGTGGGCCAAAGGGCCTGTATTGTGCTGTAGGATTTCTATGTTTCTAAATCACCCCTTTGTACCTCAGTTTTTTTCGTATTTTCTCCATTTAGAAAATATTCAACCCTTTCATTTCTTCTACCAAAGTGGATGACCATACACTTCCTGACACTGTATTCCATCTGCCACTTCTGTGCCCATTCTCATAATCTGTCCTGTAGCCTCTCTACTTCCTCAAAACTACCTGCCCCTCCACCTATCTTCATATCGTCTGCAAACTTTGCAACGGAGCCATCAATTCCATCACCCAAATGATTGACATATAACGTAAAAAGAATCGGCCCCAACACAGACCCCTGTGGAATACCACTAGTCACCGGCAGCCAGCCAGAAAAGGCCCCCTTCATTCCCGCTCTTTGCCTCCAGCCCATCAGCCAATGCTGTATCCGTGTTCAAATCTTTCCTGTGATACCATGGGCTCGTAACTTGTTAAGCAGCCTCATGTGGGCACCTTCTCAAAGGCCTTCTGAAAATCCGAGTACAACCGATTCTCCTTCATGTGCGCCGCCAAGTCAATAAGGCAAAGATAGATAGGTTCTTGATTAGCCAGGGCATCAGAGGGTATGGGGTGAAGGCAGGGGAGTGGGGATGACTGGAAGAATTGGATCAGCCCATGATTGAATGGCGGAGCAGACTCGGTGGGCCGAATAGAAACATAGAAACATAGAAAATAGGTGCAGGAGTAGGCCATTCGGCCCTTCGAGCCTGCACCGCCATTTATTATGATCATGGCTGATCATCCAACTCAGAACCCCGCCCCAGCCTTCCCTCCATACCCCCTGACCCCCGTAGCCACAAGGGCCATATCTAACTCCCTCTTAAACATAGCCAATGAACTGGCCTCAACAGTTTCCTGTGGCGGAGAATTCCACAGATTCACCACTCTCTGTGTGAAGAAGTTTTTCCTAATCTCGGTCCTAAAAGGCTTCCCCTCTATCCTCAAACTGTGGCCCCTCGTTCTGGACTTCCCCAACATCGGGAACAATTTTCCTGCATCTAAAATGGCCCGCTTCTGCTCCTACACCTTATGTTCGTATGCTCTACCCTGCTTGTTACTACTTCAAAGAATTCCAACAGATTTGTCAGGCAAGATTTTCCCTTCAGAAAACCATGCTGACTACGGCCTATTTTACCATGGGCCTCCAAGTACCCTGAGACCTCATCCCTAATAATCGACTCCAATATCTTCCCAACCACTGAGGTCAGACTGCCTGGCCTATAAATTCCTTTCTTCTGCCTCTCTCCCTGCTTGCAATTTTCCAGTCTTCCGGAACCAATCCAGAATCCAGAGATTCTTGAAAGATCATTACTAATGCCTCCATGATCTCTTCAGCCAACTCTTTCAGAACTCTGGTGTGTACAGCATCTGGTGCAGGTGACTTATCTACCTTCAGACCTTTCAGTTTCCCAAGAACCTTCACCCTAGTAATGGCAACTTCATGACCGCTGACACCTGGTACTTCCACCATACCGTGCGTGTCTTCCACAGTGAAGACTGATGCAAAATACTTATTCAGTTTGTCCGCCATTTCCTCATCCCCCATTGCTACCTCTCCAGCATCGCTTTCCAGCAGTCCAACATCCACTCTTGCCCCTCTTTTAAGGCCAATTTATACTTCTGCGTCGAATCTACGCCGTAGGTACGTTGCAGCCTGAGGCCCACCTCCCCAAAAATGTAACTACGCATCGTGGCGACGCAGACCGCAACAACTGTGTTTGTTCCGCTTGGTAGCATCGCATTTCCTCCTACGCATTTCCGGTTGTTTCTTCTCGTCAAGTCGTCAAACCTACCTACCGACATCCGAAAATATTTGAAATGCATTTCCTCGTCCATGTCTCTCAGTGGCCGGACAAGCACGGAAAATTCACCCTCCTTCTGCCTTAATCCGTTCAGTGGTCGCTCACACCATCTCCTCCGACGTCTTCTCTGCGTTGCATTAACTTCAATAAAAGTAACTCTTGTTCAACATTTATTAGCTCCAACTCCAACGTGATGCGCTCAGTTTCAGTCGCCATGGTTCGAAGTACACAAAGAAACTCAACACAGTGGCATAGAAGGGTCAGAGCCGTCTCTATTTCCTGAGGAGACTGAGGTCCTTTAACATCTGCCGGACGATGCTGAGGATGTTCTACGAGTCTGTGGTGGCCAGTGCGATCATGTTTGCTGTTGTGTGCTGGGGCAGCAGGCTGAGGGTAGCAGACACCAACAGAATCAACAAACTCATTCGTAAGGCCAGTGATGTTGTGGGGATGGAACTGGACTCTCTGACGGTGGTGTCTGAAAAGAGGATGCTGTCCAAGTTGCATGCCATCTTGGACAATGTCTCCCATCCACTACATAATGTACTGGGTGGGCACAGGAGTACATTCAGCCAGAGACTCATTCCACCGAGATGCAACACAGAGCGTCACAGAAAGTCATTCCTGCCTGTGGCCATCAAACTTTACAACTCCTCCCTTGGAGGGTCAGACACCCTGAGCCAACAGGCTGGTCCTGGACTTATTTCCTGGCATAATTTACATATTACTATTTAACTATTTATGGTTCTATTACTATTTATTATTTATGGTGCAACTGTAACGAAAACCAATTTGCCCTGGGATCAATCAAGTATGACTATGACTATGTCTTCAGAGGTTGTCCGCCTGGACTCAGTGGTCGCATAACCAGGACTTGTGATCTGCACCGGCTGCTCGTAAGACCGGATCCTAACCCCAGCAGGACTGGATCGTTGAGGGACGACAATCAGTGTGGAATGGAGATAACACCTCCTTCCTCGCTGACAGTCAACTCCAGCACACCCAAAACTCCGAATCACAGATGCAGCGTGCTCATTTGGAGGACTGGCCACACAATTACACCCACGTGACCTATCAACCCTCCTGCCGGTACGGCTTTGGACTGTGGGAGGAAACCGGAGCACCCGGAGGAAACCCACGTACAAGCTCATTAGAGGCAGCAGCGGGAATCGAACCCGGGTCACTGGCGTCGTAAAGCGTTGCGCTAACCGCTACGTTGCCATGGCATCCTTGGGAGGATTTAGCCGACTCTGGCAACAATTCCCAAACGTGCACAGGAAGCCGTATGAGCAGACCTCAGAAGGACGGGATCATCGACTTCCCCGTTGGGAGGCCACGTTCTGTGCGGATTGAAAATAAAGGTGGAGGGAGAAGGTGGCGGTGTGACGACAGCGCGCGCGGCCTCTCCGGTGAATGATATCTGTAATCTGTCAAGTAGGGGACCGTGCACAATCCTGAGTTGATGGAGATGGACGTGAGAGCACGGAGGAACGTCTGGAAAACTTCTGGAATGCCCGCTTCACTGCCGCTGCTACTGTGTGGTAACCGGAATCTCCGGAGTAGAAGGTCCCAAAATCCTCGGCTTTGCTTGTTTCAGCGGCCGGGGCGAGGTCGAAGGCGCTTGGCAGAGGATGGCGCTCGGGAGGCTGTATCAGAGGGGCTGGTCGGAAACTCGAAGTTTTCGGACGGACGGACTCAGTGTCGGCTGTGGTCGGCTGCTTCCAAGGCATCGGCAAGTTGATGGTACCTGGAGGTTTATGGCAGGGAGTTTCTCCCTTTTGCCGCTTGCTATCGGAGACTCGGGAGTCGATCGACTCGGGGACTTTGAGACTTTTTTTTTACCGTGCCCATGGTCTGTTCTTCATCAAATTATGGTATTGCTTTGCACTGCTGTAACTATATGTTATAATTATGTGGTTCTGTCAGTGTTAGTCTTTGGTCTGTCCTGTTTTCTGTGATATCACTCCGGAGAAACATTGTATCATTTCTTAATGCATGTATGCATTTCTAGATGACAATAAAAGAGGACTGAGTGTCCTCATAATCTAATACCTCTTCTTTACCGACAATCAACACCAGCACACCTCAAAACCTGGGCCTCTGCATCTGGATCGCAGACTACCTCCTCAGGAGACCACAGTCGGTGCAGATCGGGACTACCATCTCCTCCTCGCTGACAATCAACACCGATGTGTGTCAAGGATGCATACTTAGCCCACTGCTCTACCCTCTCTACACTCACGAGTGTGCGACTAGACACAGCTCGAACACCATCTATCAACTCCCCGGTGACTCCAGTGTTGCTGGCAGGAATTCCAGACGGTAACGGGGAGACGTACAGGAGCGAGACTGAGGGCCGTCACGACCACGGCCTGGCGCTCAACGCCAGCAAGACCAAAGGGCCGATTGTGAACTCCAGGAAGGGGAAGTTGAGGGAACACACGCCACTCCTCATCGAATCGGTCAGTGATGGAAAGGGTAAGCAGGTTCAAGTTCTTGGGCGTCAACGTCTTTGCAGCTCAACACCCAACAGATTGACGCAAGTATAGAAAACATAGAAAGTAGGTGCAGGAGTAGGCCATTCGGCCCTTTGAGCCTGACCGCCATTTATTATGATCATGGCTGATCATCCAACTCAGAACCCCGCCCCAGCCTTCCCTCCATACCCCCTGACCCCCGTAGCCACAAGGGCCATATCTAACTCCCTCTTAAATATAGCCAATGAACTGGCCTCAACTGTTTCCTGTGGCAGAGAATTCCACAGATTCACCACTCTCTGTGTGAAGAAGTTTTTCCTCATCTGGGTCCTAAAAGGCTTCCCCTCTATCCTCAAACTGTGACCCCTCGTTCTGGACTTCCCCAACATCGGGAACAATCTTCCTGCATCTAGCCTGTCCAATCCCTTTAGAATTTTATACGTTTCAATCAGATCCCCCCTCAATCTTCTAAATTCCAACGAGTACAAGCCCAGTTCATCCAGTCTTTCTTCATATGAAAGTCCCGCCATCCCAGGAATCAATCTGGTGAACCTTCTTTGTACTCCCTCTACGGCAAGGATGTCTTTCCTCAGATTAGGGGACCAAAACTGCACACAATACTCCAGGTGTGGTCTCACCAAGGCATGCCAGTGTTTGAGGATGTTTGGTTTAAATAAGCTCTTCTCGGGCTCCCAGGTACCGATTTTAGCTGATGTTTTGACGACAAACCGCCATCTTCATCAGGGATGATACCGGGGCATGTCTAGTCCGGTGGTATTTATACCCTCGTAGTCTGTCCCTCCTGATTGGTTAGTCCCCATCCAATCAGGTTTCTGCAGTCCCAACTTGTTTACAGTTGAATTCCGGTTCTTTCTCAGAGCGAGACCTTCGCCTTTCTTAAAATTCGCCTTTCTCAGCAGCGTATATTGGCCAGACGGGATGCACGGTGGAAACCCGCATCAAAGAGAACAGGAGGTGTGCTTATCTGGGTTACCCAGAGAAATCGGCGGGAGCAGGAAATTGCATTCCCAATGGCTATAGCATTGACTTTGACGACACAAAACTACCAGTGGCTTTTGGGACCACCTGGTAAAGGAAGCCATTGAAATAAAACCAGGGGAAAATAATTTTAACAAGGGCGAAGGCCTCACTCGAAGTAAAAGCTAGAATTTGATTGTAAACCAGGTGGGGGAGCAGAAACCTGATTGGACGAGGACATGAGGGATGGACGATGGGGTGTAAATACCATCGGACTAGACATGCCCAGGCATCATCCCTGATGAAGATAGCAGAGTTCGCCATCGAGACATTGGTTGAAAGCGATATCCATACCCAGCAGGAAGCCTAAGAGTTTATCTGTCATATATGCCGGGTAAGCACTAGATCAGAGATCTGGTATATCGGAAAAGATTCTAGCAAATTTATACAGATGTGTTGTGGGGAGCATTGCTCCTGGACTGTTTGTACCACTCCCATTGGGGAGGAGGCTACGTAGCATCCACACCAGGACCGTGAAGGGTCCCACCCACCCTGCTCACGGACTGTCTGTCCCACTCCCATCGGGGAGGAGGCTACGTAGCGTCCACACCAGGACCGTGAAGGGTCCCACCCACCCTGCTCACGGACTGTCTGTCCCACTCCCATCGGGGAGGAGGCTACGTACCACCCACACCAGGACCGTGAAGGATCCCACCCACCCTGCTCACGGACTGTCTGTCCCACTCCCATCGGGGAGGAGGCTACGTAGCGTCCACACCAGGACCGTGAAGGATCCCACCCACCCTGCTCACGGACTGTCTGTCCCACTCCCATCGGGGAGGAGGCTACGTAGCGTCCACACCAGGACCGTGAAGGGTCCCACCCACCCTGCTCACGGACTGTCTGTCCCACTCCCATCGGGGAGGAGGCTACGTAGCGTCCACACCAGGACCGTGAAGGATCCCACCCACCCTGCTCACGGACTGTCTGTCCCGCTCCCGTCGGGGAGGAGGCTACGTAGCGTCCACACCAGGACCGTGAAGGATCCCACCCACCCTGCTCACGGACTGTCTGTCCCACTCCCGTCGGGGAGGAGGCTACGTAGCGTCCACACCAGGACCGTGAAGGATCCCACCCACCCTGCTCACGGACTGTCTGTCCCACTCCCGTCGGGGAGGAGGCTACGTAGCGTCCACACCAGGACCGTGAAGGATCCCACCCACCCTGCTCACGGACTGTCTGTCCCACTCCCGTCGGGGAGGAGGCTACGTAGCACCCACACCAGGACCGTGAAGGATCCCACCCACCCTGCTCACGGACTGTCCGTCCCACTCCCATCGGGGAGGAGGCTACGTAGCGTCCACACCAGGACCGTGAAGGATCCCACCCACCCTGCTCACGGACTGTCCGTCCCACTCCCATCGGGGAGGAGGCTACGTAGCGTCCACACCAGGACCGTGAAGGATCCCACCCACCCTGCTCACGGACTGTCCGTCCCACTCCCATCGGGGAGGAGGCTACGTAGCGTCCACACCAGGACCGTGAAGGGTCCCACCCACCCTGCTCACGGACCGTCCGTCCCACTCCCATCGGGGAGGAGGCTACGTAGCGTCCACACCAGGACCGTGAAGGATCCCACCCACCCTGCTCACGGACCGTCTGTCCCACTCCCATCGGGGAGGAGGCTACGTAGCACCCACACCAGGACCCACCAGACTCAAAAACACTGACCTTCCCCAAGCAGTGAGTCTGATCAACACCTCCACCCACTAACCCACCCCTCCACACCCCCCAAACCACCACTACTTTATCATTTCCTGTCAGAGTCACCTTCTGTACAGACACTCCTGTGCCCAGCGTCACTTTATGGACAGACAATCAATCCGTGTGTATAATCTATCTGATGTGTTTATATTTATTGTGTTTTAAATTATTATTGTTGTTTTTCTCATCTTATTCGGCTTTCTGGGGGCCGCATTGGATTGGGAGTAACCAAGAATTCGTTCTCCTTTACACTTGTGTACAGGAGATGACATTAAGCCATCTCGAATCTTGAATTCTGACGTCTGGTGTGGAGGGGCCACTGCACAGGGGTCAGAAAAAGCTGCAGAGAGCTGTGAGCTCAGCTAGATCCATCGTGGACACTACCCTCCCCAGCGTCGAGGACACCTTCAGAAGGCGATGCCTCAGAAAAGTCGGCCTCCATCACTCAGGATCCCCCATACCCAGGACATAGAAACATAGAAAACCTACAGCACAATACAGGCCCTTCGGCCCACAAAGCTGTGCTGAACATGTCCCTATCTTAGAACTACCTGGGCTTTACCCGTAGCCCTCTATTTTCCTAAGCTCCATGTAGCCACCCAGGAGTCTCTTAAAAGGCCCTATCGTTTCCCCCTCCACCACCATCCCCGGCAGCCCATCCCACACACTCACCACTCTCTGCGTAAAAAAACTTACCCCTGACATCTCCTCTGTACCTACTTCCAAGCACCTTAAAACTGTGCCCTCTCGTGTTAGCCATTTCAGCCCTGAGGAAAAGCCTCTGACTATCCACATGATCAATGCCTCTCATCATCTTATACACCTCTATCAGGTCACCTCTGATCCTCCGTCGCTCCGAGGAGAAAAGGCCGAGTTCACTCAACCTATTCACATAAGGCATGCTCCCCAATCCAGGCAACATCCTTGTAAATCTCCTCTGCACCCTTTCTATGGTTTCCACGTCCTTCCTGTAGTGAGGCAACCAGAACTGAGCACAGTACTCCAAGTGGGGTCTGACCAGGGTCCGATATAGCCGCAACATTACCTCTCGGCTCTTGAACTCAATCCCACGGTTGATGAAGGCCAATGCACCGTGTGCCTTCTTAACCACAGAGTCAACCATCACGTTATGAATTGCAATGAACTGCCGCGGCAAAACCAGAAGCTTTCACGACATACGCCAGTGATATTAAACCTGATTGAGAGGTTGGTGATGAAGCCTACCAACTCCTGCCTGAGGAGCGACTTGGATCCACTCCAGTTTGCCCACCGGCGCAACAGGTCCACAGCAGATTCCATCTCGTTGGCTCTTCACTCAACCTCTGGAACATCCGGACAGCAAAGGTGCGCACATCGGGGTGCTCTTTATTGACTACAGCTCAGCATTCGACGCCATCATCCCCTCAACCCTGATCAATAAACTCCAAGACCTTGGCCTCAATGTCTCCTCGTGCAATTAGATACTCGATTTCCTCACTCACAGGACCCCAGTCATTTCAGATTGGCAACAACATCTCCTCCACAACCTCTGTCAGCACAGGGGCTGTGTATTTAGATTAGATTCTAGATTTTAGAATATGAGGACACACAGTCCTCTTTTATTGTCATTTAGTAATGCATGCATTAAGAAATGATACAATGTTCCTCCGGTGTGATATCACAGAAACACAAGACAGACCAAGACTGAAAAACTAACAAAAACCACATGATTATAACATATAGTTACAGCAGTGCAAAGCAATACCGTAATTTGATAAAGAACAGACCATGGGCACGGTAAAAAAAAAGTCTCAAAGTCTCTCGAAAGTGCCAACATCTCACGCAGACGGTTGAAGGGAGAAACTCTCCCTGCCATGAGCTTCCAGCGCCGCAAACTTGCCGATGCAGCACCCTGGAAGCACCCGACCACAGCCGACCCTTGAGTCCGTCCGAAAACTTCGAGCCTCCGACCAGCCCTCCGACACCGAGCACCGAGCACCATCTCTGTCGAGCGCTTCAACCCCAGCCCCGGTCGCCAGCAGCAGGCAAAGCCGGGGATGTGGGGCCTTCCCCTCCGGAGATTCTCGATCGCACAGTAGCAGCGGCAGCGAAGCGGGCATTTCAGAAGTTTCTCCA
>NC_086129.1:4356413-4403913 GCF_963921235.1 Mobula hypostoma | reverse complement strand
CCTCCTTCCCTTTCTCCCACGGTCCACTCTCCCCTCCCATCAGATTCCTTCCTCTCCAGCCCTTTACCTTTCCCACCCATCACCTCCCCCTGGTGTCCCTCCTCCTTCCCTTTCTCCCACGGTCCACTCTCCTCTCCGATCAGATTCCTTCCTCTCCAGCCCTTTACCTTTCCCTCCCATCACCTCCCCCTGGTGTCCCTCCTCCTTCCCTTTCTCCCACGGTCCACTCTCCTCTCCGATCAGATTCCTTCCTCTCCAGCCCTTTACCTCTCCCACCCATCACCTCCCCCTGGTGTCCCTCCTCCTTCCCTTTCTCCCACGGTCCACTCTCCACTCTCCTCTCCCATCAGATTCCTTCCTCTCCAGCCCTTTACCGTTCCCACCCATCACCTCCCCCTGGTGTCCCTCCTCCTTCCCTTTCTCCCACGGTCCACTCTCCTCTCCGATCAGATTCCTTCCTCTCCAGCCCTTTACCTTTCCCTCCCATCACCTCCCCCTGGTGTCCCTCCTCCTTCCCTTTCTCCCACGGTCCACTCTCCTCTCCGATCAGATTCCTTCCTCTCCAGTCCTTTACCTTTCCCACCATCACCTCCCCCTGGTGTCCCTCCTCCTTCCCTTTCTCCCACGGTCCACTCTCCTCTCCGATCAGATTCCTTCCTCTCCAGCCCTTTACCTTTCCCACCATCACCTCCCCCTGGTGTCCCTCCTCCTTCCCTTTCTCCCACGGTCCACTCTCCTCTCCGATCAGATTCCTTCCTCTCCAGCCCTTTACCTTTCCCACCATCACCTCCCCCTGGTGTCCCTCCTCCTTCCCTTTCTCCAATGGTCCACTCTCCTCTCCGATCAGATTCCTTCCTCTCCAGCCCTTTACCTTTCCCACCCATCACCTCCCCCTGGTGTCCCTCCTCCTTCCCTTTCTCCCACGGTCCACTCTCCTCTCCTGTCAGATTCCTTCCTCTCCAGCCCTTTACCTTTCCCACCCATCACCTCCCCCTGGTGTCCCTCCTCCTTCCCTTTCTCCCACGGTCCACTCTCCTCTCCGATCAGATTCCTTCCTCTCCAGCCCTTTACCTTTCCCACCCATCACCTCCCCCTGGTGTCCCTCCTCCTTCCCTTTCTCCCACAGTCCACTCTCCTCTCAGATCAGATTCCTTCCTCTCCAGCCCTTTACCTTTCCCACCCATCACCTCCCCCTGGTGTCCCTCCTCCTTCCCTTTCTCCCACAGTCCACTCTCCCCTCCTATCGGGTTCCTTCCTCTCCAGCTCTGAAAATCTCCTCCTTCTGCCGGTCCCTATAAACCTGCGACCCCAATATCTGTGGGCCTCTCGTCGCCACACGCGCAGACTGGAACCCGGGACCCAAACTCAGGCTGAGCGAGGGCCATCGCCAGTGTACCTCTTCTCCAAAGTCGGACAGGTTAAAACGTGTGAAAAAATAGACGGACTGAAACATAGAAAACCTACAACACAATACAGGCCATTCAGCCCACAAAGCTGTGCCAAACATGTCCTTAGCTTAGAAATTACCTGGGGTTACCCATTGCCCTCTATTTTTCTAAGCTCCATGTACCTATCCAGGAGTCTCTTAAAAGACCCTGTCGTATCCGCCTCCACCACCATCGCCGGCAGCCCATTCCACGCGACACCACTCTCTGTGTGAAAAACTTACCCCTGACATCTCCTCTGTACCTACTTCCAAACACCTTAAAACTGTGCCCTCTTGTGCTAGCCATCTCAGCCCTGGGAAAACGCCTCTGACTATCCACACGATCGATGCCTCTTATCGTCTTGTACACCTCTATCAGGTCACCTCTCATCCTCCGTCGCTCCAAGGGGAAAAGGCCAAGTTCACTCAACCTATTCTCATAAGGCACGCTCTCCAATCCAGGCAACATCCTTGTAAATCTCCTCTGCACCCTTTCTATGGTTTCCACGTCCTTCCTGTAGTGAGACGACCAGAACTGAGCACAGTACTCCAAGTGGGGTCTGACCAGGGTCCTATAAAGCAACAGCATTACCTCTTGGCTCCTAAACTCGGTCCCACGGTGGTGGTGGAGGGGGGGGGTGTTAATGAAAGCTTTGTGCTGTCACAGATCCAGATGCAGATTGAAGTACAAATCAAGAACTCTTCACGTCCCAGTCAAAACAAATTTCGTTTGCAGCGACACAGGTTGTCTCGGGGCGCAGAACGTCTCTTGTCAGTGTTTGCATGACTCAGTGTTTCTGAGTATCTCTGACAAACACCCACCCACTGATAAAACAGACAATAGGTGCAGGAGTAGGCCATTCAGCCCTTCGAGCCAGCACCGCCATTCACTGTGATCATGGCTGATCGTCCACAATCAGTACCCCGTTCCTGCCTTCTCCCCATATCCCTTCACTCCGCTATCTTTAAGAGCTCTATCTAACTCTTTCTTGAAAGAATCCAGAGAATTGCCCTCCACAGCCTTCTGAGGTAGAGCGTTCCACAGAACCACAACCCTCTGGGTGAAAAAGTTTTTCCTCAACTCCGTTCTAAATGGCCTACCCCTTATTCTTATACTGTGGCCTCTGGTTCTGGACTCACTCAACATCGGGAACATGTGTCCAATCCCTTAATAATCTTATATGTTTCAATTAGATCCCCTCTCAGCCTTCTAAATTCCAGAGTATACAAGCCCAGTCACTCCAATCTTTCAACATATGACAGTCCCGCAATCCCAGGAATTAACCTCGTGAACCTACGCTGCACTCCCTCAATAGCAAGAATGTCCTTCCTCAAATTTGGAGATCAAAACTGCACACAGTACTCCAGGTGTAGTCTCACCAGGGCCCTGTACAACTGCAGAAGGACCTCTTTGCTCCTATACTCAACTCCCCTTGTTATGAAGGCCAGCATGCCATTAGCTTTCTTCACTGCCTGCTGTACTTGCATGCTTGCTTTCAGTGACTGATGAACAAGGACACCTAGATCTCGTTGTACTTCCCCTTTTCCTAACTTGACACCATTCAGATAGTAATCTGCCTTCCTGTTCTTGCCAGCAAAGTGGATAACCTCACATTTATCCACATTAGACTGCATCTGCCATGCATCTGCCCACTCACCCAACCTGTCCAAGTCACCCTGCATCCAAATGATGGGGAGAATGGAACAATCAAGTTACTGAGAAAGGACTCAGGAGTTTTGCCTTTACAACCGATGGTTTGGAACGAGAGGCCATCGTTCCTCTTGCTGCCGGGGTGCTGCTGACACACTTTCCTCGATTGGCACCACAAACACAAAGCACTCAGGTCGCAGAATGGCACGGCCTGGCTGGAGGCCATTTGGCCCACCCTGCCTGTGCTGGCACCTTGGACTCCTGCAATCGGGTCCCTCCTTCCCCTGCACCTCCATTAACCGAGTATTTGTCCAAGTTTCTTCGCAGGTTTACTCATCATTCTGCTCCTACCCTGGGAGTACCGCAGCTCGCTGGGAACAACGACACCTCCTTCTCCCTTACTGTGGCGCGTGGCCAAGTGGTTAGCACGTTGGGCTCACGATCGGAAGGTCGTGGGTTTGCGTCTCGGCCGAGGCGGCGCGTTGTACCTTTGAGCAAAGGCACTTAACCACACACTTCTCCAGTCCGCCCAGCTGAAAATGGGTACCAGCAATATGCTGGGGGTTAACCTCGCGATAGACTGGCGTCCTATCCGGGGTGGGGAGGGGGTAGTCTCGTACTCTCAGTCGCTTCACGCCACCGGGTTCAGGAGCAGTCATTACCCCTCACCTATTGGGAAGGAGGTACAGGAGCCTCAGGACCCACACCACCGGGTTCAGGAACAGCTATTACCCCTCAACCATCAGGAAGGAGGTACAGGAGCCTCAGGACCCACACCACCAGGTTCAGGGACAGTTATTACCCCCTCAACCTTCAGGAAGGAGGTACAGGAGCCTCAGGACCCACACCGCCAGGTTCAGGGACAGTTATAACCCCTCAACCATCAGGAAGGAGGTACAGGAGCCTCAGGACCCACACCACCAGGTTCAGGGACAGTTATAACCCCTCAACCATCAGGAAGGAGGTACAGGAGCCTCAGGACCCACACCACCAGGTTCAGGGACAGTTATTACCCCTTAACCATCAGGAAGGAGGTACAGGAGCCTCAGGACCCACACCACCAGGTTCAGGGACAGTTATTACCCCTCAACCATCAGGAAGGTGGTACAGGAGCCTCAGGACCCACACCACCAGGTTCAGGGACAGTTATTACCCCTTAACCATCAGGAAGGAGGTACAGGAGCCTCAGGACCCGCACCACCAGGTTCAGGGACAGTTTTCACCCCTTAACCATTAGGTAGAAGGTACAGGAGCCTCAGGACCCACACCATCAGGTTCAGGGACAGTTATTACCCCTTAACCATCAGGAAGGAGGTACAGGAGCCTCAGGACCCACACCACCAGGTTCAGGGACAGTTATTACCCCTCAACCATCAGGAAGGAGGTACAGGAGCCTCAGGACCCACACCACCAGGTTCAGGAACAGTTATTACCCCACAACCATCAGGAAGGAGGTACAGGAGCCTCAGGACCCACACCACCAGGTTCAGGGACAGTTATAACCCCTCAACCATCAGGAAGGAGGTACAGGAGCCTCAGGACCCACACCACCAGGTTCAGGGACAGTTATTACCCCTTAACCATCAGGAAGGAGGTACAGGAGCCTCAGGACCCACACCACCAGGTTCAGGGACAGTTATTACCCCTCAACCATCAGGAAGGTGGTACAGGAGCCTCAGGACCCACACCACCAGGTTCAGGGACAGTTATTACCCCACAACCATCAGGAAGGAGGTACAGGAGCCTCAGGACCCGCACCACCAGGTTCAGGGACAGTTTTCACCCCTTAACCATTAGGTAGAAGGTACAGGAGCCTCAGGACCCACACCACCAGGTTCAGGGACAGTTATAACCCCTCAACCATCAGGAAGGAGGTACAGGAGCCTCAGGACCCACACCATCAGGTTCAGGGACAGTTATTACCCCTTAACCATCAGGAAGGAGGTACAGGAGCCTCAGGACCCACACCACCAGGTTCAGGGACAGTTATTACCCCTCAACCATCAGGAAGGAGGTACAGGAGCCTCAGGACCCACACCACCAGGTTCAGGAACAGTTATTACCCCACAACCATCAGGAAGGAGGTACAGGAGCCTCAGGACCCACACCACCAGGTTCAGGGACAGTTATTACCCCTCAACCAGCAGGAAGGAGGTACAGGAGCCTCAGGACCCACACCGCCAGGTTAAGGGACAGTTATTACCCCTCAACCATCAGGAAGGAGGTACAGGAGCCTCAGGACCCACACCACCAGGTTCAGGAACAGTTATTACCCCACAACCATCAGGAAGGAGGTACAGGAGCCTCAGGACCCACACCGCCAGGTTCAGGGACAGTTATTACCCCTCAACCATCAGGAAGGAGGTACAGGAGCCTCAGGTCCCACACCACCAGGTTCAGGAACAGTTATTACCCCTCAACCATCAGGCTCCTGAACCAGAGGGGATAACTTCACTCAAATTCCCTCGCCTCAGCACTTAACTGTTCCCACAAATTTCAAGAACTCTTCATCTCATGTTCTCAATATTCATTGATTATTCATTTATTATTATTATTATTCTTTTTCTACGTGCACAATTTGTTGTCTTTCGCACACTGGTTGCTTGTCCATCCTATAGGGGGCAGTCTTTCATTGATTCTGTTGTGTTTCTTTGTATTTACGGTGAATGCCCACAAGAAAATGAATTTCAGGGTTGTATATGGTGACATGTACAGTACTGTGCAAAAGTCTTTGGCACATTTATATATAGCTAGGTTGCCTAAGACTTTTGCACAGTACTGTAGTAATTTTATGTATTGCACTGTCCTGCTGCCACAAAAATAAACAAATTTCACGACATATGTGAGTGATGATAAACCTGATTCTGATATGAGTCTCTACTGGGGACTGAGAGTGGGAAGGTGGGGGCAGGGAGAGGGGAATCATGGTTGGGAAAAGGGGAAGGGAGAGGGGAATCATGGTTGGGAAAAGGGGAAGGGAGGGGGGAATCATGGTTGGGAAAAGGGGAAGGGAGAGGGGGAATCATGGTTGGGAAAATGGGAAGGGAGAGGGGGAATCATGGTTGGGAAAAGGGGAAGGGAGAGGGAAATCATGGTTGAGAAAAGGGGAAGGGAGGGGGGAATCACGGTTGGGAAAAGGGGAAGGGAGAGGGGAATCACGGTTGGGAAAAGGGGAAGGGAGAGGGGGAATCATGGTTGGGAAAAGGGGAAAGGAGGGGGGAATCATGGTTGGGAAAAGGGGAAGGGAGAGGGGAATCATGGTTGGGAAAAGGGGAAGGGAGGGGGGAATCACGATTGGGAAAAGGCGAAGGGAGAGGGGAATCATGGTTGGGAAAAGGGGAAGGGAGAGGGGGAATCATGGTTGGGAAAAGGCAAAGGGAGAGGGGAATCATGGTTGGGAAAAGGGGAAGGGAGAGGAGGAATCATGGTTGGGAAAAGGGGAAGGGAGAGGGGGAATCATGGTTGGGAAAAGGGGAAGGGAGAGGGGAATTATGGTTGGGAAAAGGGGAAGGGAGAGGGGAATCATGGTTGTGAAAAGCGGAAGGGAGAGGGGAATCCTGGTTGGGAAAAGGGGAAGGGAGAGGGGAATCATGGTTGGGAAAAGGGGAAGGGAGAGGGGAATCATGGTTGGGAAAAGGGGAAGGGAGAGGGGAATCATGGTTGGGAAAAGGGGAAGGGAGAGGGGGAATCATGGTTGGGAAAAGGGGAAGGGTGAGGGAAGCACCAGAGAGACATTCTGTAATGATCAACAAACCAATTGTTTGGAAACAAGTGACCTTGCCTGCTGTTTCAGGGCTGGGGGCGTCTACACCCCTTCTCCGCCACCCGTCCCACGCCCCTCCCACGGCGCCCCACCCTCGCCGTCCCCAACATCCTTTGCAGACTCGCTCTCCGCTCCAAGTTGACAATTACAGTCCTGCGCCCCTCGCTCCCTTTCTGTGCCGACGACTTCCGCCACAGTACTGTACGTACTTTGATAATAAGTTTACGTTGAACTTTGCCGAGGCTGTTTCCCGTGTAGCTCGAGTCAGGAGCAGCCATTCAAGCAGTATAATTTTGTTAATTGAGAATGGGAAGTGGAATAATCCAGCAGCACACACAGTACTCTTGACATTAATTATACTACTTGTGTGCACTGAATGGTAAGGCAGGTCACAGGCACAACCTTCTGTTCCTGCTGAACTAGTGTCTGCTGTCCTTTGTGATATATCTTATCCAACAAGGGATAGGTCACCCCCCCCCACTCTCCCACCAGCTACGCTTCACCCCCCGCCCCCCAAACTCCACCCTGCAGACATCCTGCAGCAAGATCTGCTGATGATACAACCATGGTTGGCAGAATCTCCGATGGAGACGAGAGGGCGTACAGGAGCGAGACATACCAGCTGGTGGAGTGGTGCTCCGATGGAGACGAGAGGGCGTACAGGAGCGAGACATACCAGCTGGTGGAGTGGTGCTCCGATGGAGACGAGAGGGCGTACAGGAGCGAGACATACCAGCTGGTGGAGTGGTGCTCCGATGGAGACGAGAGGGCGTACAGGAGCGAGACATACCAGCTGGTGGAGTGGTGCTCCGATGGAGACGAGAGGGCGTACAGGAGCGAGACATACCAGCTGGTGGAGTGGTGCTCCGATGGAGACGAGAGGGCGTACAGGAGCGAGACATACCAGCTGGTGGAGTGGTGCTCCGATGGAGACGAGAGGGCGTACAGGAGCGAGACATACCAGCTGGTGGAGTGGTGCTCCGATGGAGGCGAGAGGGCGTACAGGAGCGAGACATACCAGCTGGTTGAGAGGTGTCGCACCAACAACCTGGCATTCAACGTCAGCAAGACCAAAGAGCTGATTGCGGCCTTCAGGAAGGGTAGGACGAGGGAACGTGAACCAATCCTCATAGGGAGATCAGAAGTGGGGAGAGTGAGCAGCTTCAAGATCCTGGGTGTCAATGTCTCTGAGGACCCAGCCTAGACACAGCTGTAAGGAAGGCAAGACAGCGACTCTGTTTCATTGGGAGCATGAGCAGATCTGGTTTGTCAGCGAAAACACTTGAAAACTCCTACAGATGGAGAGCATCCGAGGACAGCATTGGGACTGGCTGCATCGTCGTCTGGTATAGGGAGGGGCTACTGCACAAGATTGAAGGAAGTTACAGAAAGTTGTTAAAATTAGTCAGCTCCATCATGGCCTCCATAGTATCCAAGACATCTTTAAGGAGTGACGTTCATCATTAAGGACCCCTATCACCCAGGACAGGCCCTCTTTTCACTGTTACCATCGGGAAGGAGGTACAGGAGCGTGAAGACACACACTCAATGATTCAGGAACAGCTTCTTCCCCTCTGCCATCTACTAATAGACATTAATATTGCTTAACTATTTAATAGACATATATATATATACTTACTGTGATTCAGTTTTTTTTCACTATATTTATTTATCAGGTACTGCATTGTACTGCTGCCAAAAAGTTAACAAATTTCATGACTTATACTGGTGACGTTATTCCTGCACACACGAGGAAATCTGCAGATGCTGGAATTTCAAGCAACACACATCAAGGTTGCCGGTGAACGCAGCAGGCCGGGCATTTCGGATCTCCCCCTCCCCCTCCCACTTTCAAATCTCTTACTAGCTCTTCTCTGGGTTTTCCCCCCGTCCCCCTTTTCCTTCTCCCTGGGCCTCCTGTCCCATGATCCTCTCATTTCCCTTTTGCCAATCACCTGTCCCAGCTCTTGGCTCCATCCCTCCCCCTCCAGTCTTCTCCGATCATTTCGGATCTCCCCCCACCCTCCCACTTTCAAATCTCTTACTAGCTCTTCTCTGGGTTTTCCCCCCGTCCCCCTTTTCCTTCTCCCTGGGCCTCCTGTCCCATGATCCTCTCATTTCCCTTTTGCCGATCACCTGTCCCAGCTCTTGGCTCCATCCCTCCCCCTCCAGTCTTCTCCGATCATTTCGGATCTCCCCCCACCCTCCCACTTTCAAATCTCTTACTAGCTCTTCTCTGGGTTTTCCCCCCGTCCCCCTTTTCCTTCTCCCTGGGCCTCCTGTCCCATGATCCTCTCATTTCCCTTTTGCCGATCACCTGTCCAGCTCTTGGCTCCATCCCTCCCCCTCCAGTCTTCTCCTATCATTTCGGATCTCCCCCCACCCTCCCACTTTCAAATCTCTTACTAGCTCTTCTCTGGGTTTTCCCCCCGTCCCCCTTTTCCTTCTCCCTGGGCCTCCTGTCCCATGATCCTCTCATTTCCCTTTTTCCAATCACCTGTCCAGCTCTTGGCTCCATCCCTCCCCCTCCAGTCTTCTCCTATCATTTCGGATCTCCCCCCACCCTCCCACTTTCAAATCTCTTACTAGCTCTTCTCTGGGTTTTCCCCCCGTCCCCCTTTTCCTTCTCCCTGGGCCTCCTGTCCCATGATCCTCTCATTTCCCTTTTGCCGATCACCTGTCCCAGCTCTTGGCTCCATCCCTCCCCCTCCAGTCTTCTCCGATCATTTCGGATCTCCCCCCACCCTCCCACTTTCAAATCTCTTACTAGCTCTTCTCTGGGTTTTCCCCCCGTCCCCCTTTTCCTTCTCCCTGGGCCTCCTGTCCCATGATCCTCTCATTTCCCTTTTGCCGATCACCTGTCCCAGCTCTTGGCTCCATCCCTCCCCCTCCAGTCTTCTCCGATCATTTCGGATCTCCCCCCACCCTCCCACTTTCAAATCTCTTACTAGCTCTTCTCTGGGTTTTCCCCCCGTCCCCCTTTTCCTTCTCCCTGGGCCTCCTGTCCCATGATCCTCTCATTTCCCTTTTGCCGATCACCTGTCCAGCTCTTGGCTCCATCCCTCCCCCTCCAGTCTTCTCCTATCATTTCGGATCTCCCCCCACCCTCCCACTTTCAAATCTCTTACTAGCTCTTCTCTGGGTTTTCCCCCCGTCCCCCTTTTCCTTCTCCCTGGGCCTCCTGTCCCATGATCCTCTCATTTCCCTTTTTCCAATCACCTGTCCAGCTCTTGGCTCCATCCCTCCCCCTCCAGTCTTCTCCTATCATTTCGGATCTCCCCCCACCCTCCCACTTTCAAATCTCTTACTAGCTCTTCTCTGGGTTTTCCCCCCGTCCCCCTTTTCCTTCTCCCTGGGCCTCCTGTCCCATGATCCTCTCATTTCCCTTTTGCCGATCACCTGTCCCAGCTCTTGGCTCCATCCCTCCCCCTCCAGTCTTCTCCGATCATTTCGGATCTCCCCCCACCCTCCCACTTTCAAATCTCTTACTAGCTCTTCTCTGGGTTTTCCCCCGTCCCCCTTTTCCTTCTCCCTGGGCCTCCTGTCCAATGATCCTCTCATTTCCCTTTTGCCAATCACCTGTCCCAGCTCTTGGCTCCATCCCTCCCCCTCCAGTCTTCTCCTATCATTTCGGATCTCCCCCCACCCTCCCACTTTCAAATCTCTTACTAGCTCTTCTCTGGGTTTTCCCCCCGTCCCCCTTTTCCTTCTCCCTGGGCCTCCTGTCCAATGATCCTCTCATTTCCCTTTTGCCAATCACCTGTCCCAGCTCTTGGCTCCATCCCTCCCCCTCCAGTCTTCTCCTATCATTTCGGATCTCCCCCCACCCTCCCACTTTCAAATCTCTTACTAGCTCTTCTCTGGGTTTTCCCCCCGTCCCCCTTTTCCTTCTCCCTGGGCCTCCTGTCCCATGATCCTCTCATTTCCCTTTTGCCAATCACCTGTCCCAGCTCTTGGCTCCATCCCTCCCCCTCCTGTCTTCTCCTATCATTTCGGATCTCCCCCCACCCTCCCACCTCCGTCTCTGGTTCCCCCGTCCCCCTTTTCCTTCTCCCTGGGCCTCCTGTCCAATGATCCCTCCCAGCTCTCTCCATCCTTCCCTTCTCCTGCTCCCCCACCTCCACTTTCAAATCTCTTACTAGCTCTTCCTGGGTTTTCCCCCCGCCCCCTTTTCCTTCTCCCTGGGCCTCCTGTCCAATGATCCTCTCATTTCCCTTTTGCCAATCACCTGTCTCTTGGCTCCATCCCTCCCCCTCCAGTCTTCTCCTATCATTTCGGATCTCCCCCCACCCTCCCACTTTCAAATCTCTTACTAGCTCTTCTCTGGGTTTTCCCCCCGTCCCCCTTTTCCTTCTCCCTGGGCCTCCTGTCCAATGATCCTTCTCATTTCCCTTTTGCCAATCACCTGTCCCAGCTCTTGGCTCCATCCCTCCCCCTCCAGTCTTCTCCTATCATTTCGGATCTCCCCCCACCCTCCCACTTTCAAATCTCTTACTAGCTCTTCTCTGGGTTTTCCCCCCGTCCCCCTTTTCCTTCTCCCTGGGCCTCCTGTCCCATGATCCTCTCATTTCCCTTTTGCCAATCACCTGTCCCAGCTCTTGGCTCCATCCCTCCCCCTCCTGTCTTCTCCTATCATTTCGGATCTCCCCCCACCCTCCCACTTTCAAATCTCTTACTAGCTCTTCTCTGGGTTTTCCCCGTCCCCCTTTCCTTCTCCCTGGGCCTCCTGTCCAATGATCCTCTCATTTCCCTTTTGCCAATCACCTGTCCCAGCTCTTGGCTCCATCTCCTCCGTCCCCTATCTTTTCCTCACTTTCAAATCTCTTACTAGCTCTTCTCTGGGTTTTCCCCCGTCCCCCTTTTCCTTCTCCCTGGGCCTCCTGTCCAATGATCCTCTCATTTCCCTTTTGCCAATCACCTGTCCCAGCTCTTGGCTCCATCCCTCCCCCTCCAGTCTTCTCCTATCATTTCGGATCTCCCCCCACCCTCCCACTTTCAAATCTCTTACTAGCTCTTCTCTGGGTTTTCCCCCCGTCCCCCTTTTCCTTCTCCCTGGGCCTCCTGTCCAATGATCCTCTCATTTCCCTTTTGCCAATCACCTGTCCCAGCTCTTGGCTCCATCCCTCCCCCTCCAGTCTTCTCCTATCATTTCGGATCTCCCCCCACCCTCCCACTTTCAAATCTCTTACTAGCTCTTCTCTGGGTTTTCCCCCCGTCCCCCTTTTCCTTCTCCCTGGGCCTCCTGTCCCATGATCCTCTCATTTCCCTTCTGCCAATCACCTGTCCCAGCTCTTGGCTCCATCCCTCCCCCTCCTGTCTTGTCCTATCATTTCGGATCTCCCCCCACCCTCCCACTTTCAAATCTCTTACTAGCTCTTCTCTGGGTTTTCCCCCCGTCCCCCTTTTCCTTCTCCCTGGGCCTCCTGTCCCATGATCCTCTCATTTCCCTTTTGCCAATCACCTGTCCCAGCTCTTGGCTCCATCCCTCCCCCTCCTGTCTTCTCCTATCATTTCGGATCTCCCCCCACCCTCCCACTTTCAAATCTCTTACTAGCTCTTCTCTGGGTTTTCCCCCCGTCCCCCTTTTCCTTCTCCCTGGGCCTCCTGTCCCATGATCCTCTCATTTCCCTTTTGCCGATCACCTGTCCCAGCTCTTGGCTCCATCCCTCCCCCTCCAGTCTTCTCCGATCATTTCGGATCTCCCCCCACCCTCCCACTTTCAAATCTCTTACTAGCTCTTCTCTGGGTTTTCCCCCCGTCCCCCTTTTCCTTCTCCCTGGGCCTCCTGTCCCATGATCCTCTCATTTCCCTTTTGCCAATCACCTGTCCCAGCTCTTGGCTCCATCCCTCCCCCTCCAGTCTTCTCCTATCATTTCGGATCTCCCCCCACCCTCCCACTTTCAAATCTCTTACTAGCTCTTCTCTGGGTTTTCCCCCCGTCCCCCTTTTCCTTCTCCCTGGGCCTCCTGTCCAATGATCCTCTCATTTCCCTTTTGCCAATCACCTGTCCCAGCTCTTGGCTCCATCCCTCCCCCTCCAGTCTTTTCCTATCATTTCGGATCTCCCCCCACCCTCCCACTTTCAAATCTCTTACTAGCTCTTCTCTGGGTTTTCCCCCCGTCCCCCTTTTCCTTCTCCCTGGGCCTCCTGTCCCATGATCCTCTCATTTCCCTTTTGCCAATCACCTGTCCCAGCTCTTGGCTCCATCCCTCCCCCTCCAGTCTTCTCCTATCATTTCGGATCTCCCCCCACCCTCCCACTTTCAAATCTCTTACTAGCTCTTCTCTGGGTTTTCCCCCCGTCCCCCTTTTCCTTCTCCCTGGGCCTCCTGTCCCATGATCCTCTCATTTCCCTTTTGCCAATCACCTGTCCCAGCTCTTGGCTCCATCCCTCCCCCTCCAGTCTTCTCCTATCATTTCGGATCTCCCCCCACCCTCCCACTTTCAAATCTCTTACTAGCTCTTCTCTGGGTTTTCCCCCCGTCCCCCTTTTCCTTCTCCCTGGGCCTCCTGTCCCATGATCCTCTCATTTCCCTTTTGCCAATCACCTGTCCCAGCTCTTGGCTCCATCCCTCCCCCTCCAGTCTTCTCCTATCATTTCGGATCTCCCCCCACCCTCCCACTTTCAAATCTCTTACTAGCTCTTCTCTGGGTTTTCCCCCCGTCCCCCTTTTCCTTCTCCCTGGGCCTCCTGTCCCATGATCCTCTCATTTCCCTTTTTCCAATCACCTGTCCAGCTCTTGGCTCCATCCCTCCCCCTCCAGTCTTCTCCTATCATTTCGGATCTCCCCCCACCCTCCCACTTTCAAATCTCTTACTAGCTCTTCTCTGGGTTTTCCCCCCGTCCCCCTTTTCCTTCTCCCTGGGCCTCCTGTCCCATGATCCTCTCATTTCCCTTTTTCCAATCACCTGTCCAGCTCTTGGCTCCATCCCTCCCCCTCCAGTCTTCTCCTATCATTTCGGATCTCCCCCCACCCTCCCACTTTCAAATCTCTTACTAGCTCTTCTCTGGGTTTTCCCCCCGTCCCCCTTTTCCTTCTCCCTGGGCCTCCTGTCCCATGATCCTCTCATTTCCCTTTTGCCGATCACCTGTCCCAGCTCTTGGCTCCATCCCTCCCCCTCCAGTCTTCTCCGATCATTTCGGATCTCCCCCCACCCTCCCACTTTCAAATCTCTTACTAGCTCTTCTCTGGGTTTTCCCCCCGTCCCCCTTTTCCTTCTCCCTGGGCCTCCTGTCCCATGATCCTCTCATTTCCCTTTTGCCGATCACCTGTCCAGCTCTTGGCTCCATCCCTCCCCCTCCAGTCTTCTCCTATCATTTCGGATCTCCCCCCACCCTCCCACTTTCAAATCTCTTACTAGCTCTTCTCTGGGTTTTCCCCCCGTCCCCCTTTTCCTTCTCCCTGGGCCTCCTGTCCCATGATCCTCTCATTTCCCTTTTTCCAATCACCTGTCCAGCTCTTGGCTCCATCCCTCCCCCTCCAGTCTTCTCCTATCATTTCGGATCTCCCCCCACCCTCCCACTTTCAAATCTCTTACTAGCTCTTCTCTGGGTTTTCCCCCCGTCCCCCTTTTCCTTCTCCCTGGGCCTCCTGTCCCATGATCCTCTCATTTCCCTTTTGCCGATCACCTGTCCCAGCTCTTGGCTCCATCCCTCCCCCTCCAGTCTTCTCCGATCATTTCGGATCTCCCCCCACCCTCCCACTTTCAAATCTCTTACTAGCTCTTCTCTGGGTTTTCCCCCCGTCCCCCTTTTCCTTCTCCCTGGGCCTCCTGTCCAATGATCCTCTCATTTCCCTTTTGCCAATCACCTGTCCCAGCTCTTGGCTCCATCCCTCCCCCTCCAGTCTTCTCCTATCATTTCGGATCTCCCCCCACCCTCCCACTTTCAAATCTCTTACTAGCTCTTCTCTGGGTTTTCCCCCCGTCCCCCTTTTCCTTCTCCCTGGGCCTCCTGTCCAATGATCCTCTCATTTCCCTTTTGCCAATCACCTGTCCCAGCTCTTGGCTCCATCCCTCCCCCTCCAGTCTTCTCCTATCATTTCGGATCTCCCCCCACCCTCCCACTTTCAAATCTCTTACTAGCTCTTCTCTGGGTTTTCCCCCCGTCCCCCTTTTCCTTCTCCCTGGGCCTCCTGTCCCATGATCCTCTCATTTCCCTTCTGCCAATCACCTGTCCCAGCTCTTGGCTCCATCCCTCCCCCTCCTGTCTTGTCCTATCATTTCGGATCTCCCCCCACCCTCCCACTTTCAAATCTCTTACTAGCTCTTCTCTGGGTTTTCCCCCCGTCCCCCTTTTCCTTCTCCCTGGGCCTCCTGTCCAATGATCCTCTCATTTCCCTTTTGCCAATCACCTGTCCCAGCTCTTGGCTCCATCCCTCCCCCTCCAGTCTTCTCCTATCATTTCGGATCTCCCCCCACCCTCCCACTTTCAAATCTCTTACTAGCTCTTCTCTGGGTTTTCCCCCCGTCCCCCTTTTCCTTCTCCCTGGGCCTCCTGTCCCATGATCCTCTCATTTCCCTTCTGCCAATCACCTGTCCCAGCTCTTGGCTCCATCCCTCCCCCTCCTGTCTTGTCCTATCATTTCGGATCTCCCCCCACCCTCCCACTTTCAAATCTCTTACTAGCTCTTCTCTGGGTTTTCCCCCCGTCCCCCTTTTCCTTCTCCCTGGGCCTCCTGTCCCATGATCCTCTCATTTCCCTTTTGCCAATCACCTGTCCCAGCTCTTGGCTCCATCCCTCCCCCTCCTGTCTTCTCCTATCATTTCGGATCTCCCCCCACCCTCCCACTTTCAAATCTCTTACTAGCTCTTCTCTGGGTTTTCCCCCCGTCCCCCTTTTCCTTCTCCCTGGGCCTCCTGTCCCATGATCCTCTCATTTCCCTTTTGCCGATCACCTGTCCCAGCTCTTGGCTCCATCCCTCCCCCTCCAGTCTTCTCCGATCATTTCGGATCTCCCCCCACCCTCCCACTTTCAAATCTCTTACTAGCTCTTCTCTGGGTTTTCCCCCCGTCCCCCTTTTCCTTCTCCCTGGGCCTCCTGTCCCATGATCCTCTCATTTCCCTTTTGCCAATCACCTGTCCCAGCTCTTGGCTCCATCCCTCCCCCTCCAGTCTTCTCCTATCATTTCGGATCTCCCCCCACCCTCCCACTTTCAAATCTCTTACTAGCTCTTCTCTGGGTTTTCCCCCCGTCCCCCTTTTCCTTCTCCCTGGGCCTCCTGTCCCATGATCCTCTCATTTCCCTTTTTCCAATCACCTGTCCAGCTCTTGGCTCCATCCCTCCCCCTCCAGTCTTCTCCTATCATTTCGGATCTCCCCCCACCCTCCCACTTTCAAATCTCTTACTAGCTCTTCTCTGGGTTTTCCCCCCGTCCCCCTTTTCCTTCTCCCTGGGCCTCCTGTCCCATGATCCTCTCATTTCCCTTTTGCCGATCACCTGTCCCAGCTCTTGGCTCCATCCCTCCCCCTCCAGTCTTCTCCGATCATTTCGGATCTCCCCCCACCCTCCCACTTTCAAATCTCTTACTAGCTCTTCTCTGGGTTTTCCCCCCGTCCCCCTTTTCCTTCTCCCTGGGCCTCCTGTCCAATGATCCTCTCATTTCCCTTTTGCCAATCACCTGTCCCAGCTCTTGGCTCCATCCCTCCCCCTCCAGTCTTCTCCTATCATTTCGGATCTCCCCCCACCCTCCCACTTTCAAATCTCTTACTAGCTCTTCTCTGGGTTTTCCCCCCGTCCCCCTTTTCCTTCTCCCTGGGCCTCCTGTCCAATGATCCTCTCATTTCCCTTTTGCCAATCACCTGTCCCAGCTCTTGGCTCCATCCCTCCCCCTCCAGTCTTCTCCTATCATTTCGGATCTCCCCCCACCCTCCCACTTTCAAATCTCTTACTAGCTCTTCTCTGGGTTTTCCCCCCGTCCCCCTTTTCCTTCTCCCTGGGCCTCCTGTCCCATGATCCTCTCATTTCCCTTCTGCCAATCACCTGTCCCAGCTCTTGGCTCCATCCCTCCCCCTCCTGTCTTGTCCTATCATTTCGGATCTCCCCCCACCCTCCCACTTTCAAATCTCTTACTAGCTCTTCTCTGGGTTTTCCCCCCGTCCCCCTTTTCCTTCTCCCTGGGCCTCCTGTCCAATGATCCTCTCATTTCCCTTTTGCCAATCACCTGTCCCAGCTCTTGGCTCCATCCCTCCCCCTCCAGTCTTCTCCTATCATTTCGGATCTCCCCCCACCCTCCCACTTTCAAATCTCTTACTAGCTCTTCTCTGGGTTTTCCCCCCGTCCCCCTTTTCCTTCTCCCTGGGCCTCCTGTCCCATGATCCTCTCATTTCCCTTCTGCCAATCACCTGTCCCAGCTCTTGGCTCCATCCCTCCCCCTCCTGTCTTGTCCTATCATTTCGGATCTCCCCCCACCCTCCCACTTTCAAATCTCTTACTAGCTCTTCTCTGGGTTTTCCCCCCGTCCCCCTTTTCCTTCTCCCTGGGCCTCCTGTCCCATGATCCTCTCATTTCCCTTTTGCCAATCACCTGTCCCAGCTCTTGGCTCCATCCCTCCCCCTCCTGTCTTCTCCTATCATTTCGGATCTCCCCCCACCCTCCCACTTTCAAATCTCTTACTAGCTCTTCTCTGGGTTTTCCCCCCGTCCCCCTTTTCCTTCTCCCTGGGCCTCCTGTCCCATGATCCTCTCATTTCCCTTTTGCCGATCACCTGTCCCAGCTCTTGGCTCCATCCCTCCCCCTCCAGTCTTCTCCGATCATTTCGGATCTCCCCCCACCCTCCCACTTTCAAATCTCTTACTAGCTCTTCTCTGGGTTTTCCCCCCGTCCCCCTTTTCCTTCTCCCTGGGCCTCCTGTCCCATGATCCTCTCATTTCCCTTTTGCCAATCACCTGTCCCAGCTCTTGGCTCCATCCCTCCCCCTCCAGTCTTCTCCTATCATTTCGGATCTCCCCCCACCCTCCCACTTTCAAATCTCTTACTAGCTCTTCTCTGGGTTTTCCCCCCGTCCCCCTTTTCCTTCTCCCTGGGCCTCCTGTCCAATGATCCTCTCATTTCCCTTTTGCCAATCACCTGTCCCAGCTCTTGGCTCCATCCCTCCCCCTCCAGTCTTTTCCTATCATTTCGGATCTCCCCCCACCCTCCCACTTTCAAATCTCTTACTAGCTCTTCTCTGGGTTTTCCCCCCGTCCCCCTTTTCCTTCTCCCTGGGCCTCCTGTCCCATGATCCTCTCATTTCCCTTTTGCCAATCACCTGTCCCAGCTCTTGGCTCCATCCCTCCCCCTCCAGTCTTCTCCTATCATTTCGGATCTCCCCCCACCCTCCCACTTTCAAATCTCTTACTAGCTCTTCTCTGGGTTTTCCCCCCGTCCCCCTTTTCCTTCTCCCTGGGCCTCCTGTCCCATGATCCTCTCATTTCCCTTTTGCCAATCACCTGTCCCAGCTCTTGGCTCCATCCCTCCCCCTCCAGTCTTCTCCTATCATTTCGGATCTCCCCCCACCCTCCCACTTTCAAATCTCTTACTAGCTCTTCTCTGGGTTTTCCCCCCGTCCCCCTTTTCCTTCTCCCTGGGCCTCCTGTCCCATGATCCTCTCATTTCCCTTTTGCCAATCACCTGTCCCAGCTCTTGGCTCCATCCCTCCCCCTCCAGTCTTCTCCTATCATTTCGGATCTCCCCCCACCCTCCCACTTTCAAATCTCTTACTAGCTCTTCTCTGGGTTTTCCCCCCGTCCCCCTTTTCCTTCTCCCTGGGCCTCCTGTCCCATGATCCTCTCATTTCCCTTTTGCCAATCACCTGTCCCAGCTCTTGGCTCCATCCCTCCCCCTCCAGTCTTCTCCTATCATTTCGGATCTCCCCCCACCCTCCCACTTTCAAATCTCTTACTAGCTCTTCTCTGGGTTTTCCCCCCGTCCCCCTTTTCCTTCTCCCTGGGCCTCCTGTCCCATGATCCTCTCATTTCCCTTTTGCCAATCACCTGTCCCAGCTCTTGGCTCCATCCCTCCCCCTCCAGTCTTCTCCTATCATTTCGGATCTCCCCCCACCCTCCCACTTTCAAATCTCTTACTAGCTCTTCTCTGGGTTTTCCCCCCGTCCCCCTTTTCCTTCTCCCTGGGCCTCCTGTCCCATGATCCTCTCATTTCCCTTTTGCCAATCACCTGTCCCAGCTCTTGGCTCCATCCCTCCCCCTCCAGTCTTCTCCTATCATTTCGGATCTCCCCCCACCCTCCCACTTTCAAATCTCTTACTAGCTCTTCTCTGGGTTTTCCCCCCGTCCCCCTTTTCCTTCTCCCTGGGCCTCCTGTCCCATGATCCTCTCATTTCCCTTTTGCCAATCACCTGTCCCAGCTCTTGGCTCCATCCCTCCCCCTCCAGTCTTCTCCTATCATTTCGGATCTCCCCCTCCCCCTCCCACTTTCAAATCTCTTACTAGCTCTTCTCTGGGTTTTCCCCCCGTCCCCCTTTTCCTTCTCCCTGGGCCTCCTGTCCCATGATCCTCTCATTTCCCTTTTGCCAATCACCTGTCCCAGCTCTTGGCTCCATCCCTCCCCCTCCAGTCTTCTCCTATCATTTCGGATCTCCCCCCACCCTCCCACTTTCAAATCTCTTACTAGCTCTTCTTTTAGTTAGTCCTGACGAAGGGCCTCGGCCTGAAACGTCGACTGTACCTCTTCCTAGAGATGCTGCCTGGCCTGCTGCGTTCCACCAGCAACTTTTGCGGACATTATTCCTGATTCTGATTCTCATTCAGAAATGCACTCATACCTGCTTCAGAAGGACATGAGCAGAGTTATTTAATACAGCAGCTGTGCCATCTTGCCAATTTCAGCGACGAAAGGATTCCCTAATACTTAGAAATGTGTGCGAATAGCCACCTTTCTGTAATATTTACAAAGGTAAGATGGAGGCGTAGAGACCTCTCATAGTCATAGTCATACTTTATTAATCCCGGGGGAAATCGGTTTTCGTTACAGTTGCACCATAAATAATTAAATAGTAATAAACCATAAATAGTTAAATAGTAATATGTAAATTCTGCCAGGAAATAAGTCCAGGACCAGCCTATTGGCTCAGGGTGTCTGACCCTCCAAGGGAGGAGTTGTAAAGTTTGATGGCCACAGGCAGAAATGACTTCCTATGACGCTCTGTGTTGCATCTCGGTGGAATGAGTCTCTGGCTGAATGTACTCCTGTGCCCACCCAGTACATTATGTAGTGGATGGGAGACATTGTCCAAGATGGCATGCAACTTGGACAGCATCCTCTTTTCAGACACCACCGTCAGAGAGTCCAGTTCCATCCCCACAACGTCACTGGCCTTACAAATGAGTTTGTTGATTCTGTTGGTGTCTGCCACCCTCAGCTTGCTGCCCCAGCACACAACAGCAAGCATGATCGCACTGACCACCACAGACTCGTAGAACATCCTCAGCATCGTCCGGCAGATGTTAAAGGACCTCAGTCTCCTCAGGAAATAGAGACGGCTCTGACCCTTCTTGTAGACAGCTTCAGTGTTCTTAGACCAGTTCAGTTTATTGTCAATTCGTATCCCCAGGTATTTGTAATCCTCCACCATGTCCACACTGATCCCCTGGATGGAAACAGGGGTCACCGGTACCTTAGCTCTCCTCAGGTCTACCACCAGCTCCTTAGTCTTTTTCACATTAAGCTGCAGATAATTCTGCTCACACCATGTGACAAAGTTTCCTACCGTAGCCCTGTACTCAGCCTCATCTCCCTTGCTGATGCATCCAACTATGGCAGAGTCATCTGAAAACTTCTGAAGATGACAAGACTCTGCTCGGGGGCTGGGGGGGGGTGTCAACCAACAGTGCTTTATTTTTCTTGGTAAGATATGTTTTTCTTTTACGATCCAAAGACAACTCTGCACCAAACATTCTGAGCACTGCTGGGCTATTTCATTAGTGAGTGGCTTGTTGATCGTCGTAGCTGGGTTGGCGCGGGTCGCGGAGCCGGTCGAGGTGTTGAAGACGTTGGGTCGAGGTTGGGACGTTGGAGAAGCAGTCGGTCGGGATGATCAGGGAAGGAGACAGCCGGGATATCGGAGGAGCCCGTTGGGAGGTCGGAGGGGCCGGTTTGGGTACGGAAGCGCTGACCCGGCTGCTACTCGGAAGCACCGAAGTTGGTGGAGTAAAACCGTGGGAGATTGTCTCGGGCGTTTCACTTGCGACCGCAACCCCCCCTGTCGTGCGGTGGTAACGTAAGTCACCACAGGCCCGTTACCCTTGTCTGGTGGCGGGGCCAGTCGACGCGGGACCTGTGTCGCCTCGGTTGTAGTGCAGCTAGGTCTCAAGCCTCGGGCTGGCCTGCTGCTGCAGAGCAGGTGAGAAGACACGGAAACGTTACGGCGTGGCACCCATGCTCGCCTTTCACATCGGTCCTACCCTCCTGTGTTCGAGCGGTGGAATGACAGGCTGGACCATCCATCGCCAGGCATTTTCACTCAGTCTTGGACTAGGTACAGGTTTTATTTTGAGCAAATATGCTTCTTTACTTGCTATTTTGAATGATGTTACTCGCTATTTTTGAGTGTTTGCTGGCTATTTTGAATCTTTCGCACCAGAGGAACGCCGCCTCGTTCAGCTGTATCTACATTTGGTTTGAATGATAACTAAACGTGATTTGATCTGATTTGCGAGGCAGAAACACAAGTGGGAATAAGCTATTCAACCCCTGAGGGTGGGGGAGGGGTCCCTGTCGTTCAGTGACGACCACCTCAGTGTTGTTTCCTTGCAGTGATATCCCACGTCCTTGGGGCGGCCAGGGTTACACTGAGGGATGCTGGGATGCGCGGCTCGAAGGACCCATTCCACGCTGTATCTCAATAACTAGCTCTCACGGTCTCTTTTCACCTCTATCAGCAGCCGAGTGAACTCTCCTGATTTGCTACCCTCAGAAAGTGGCCAACCCCTCGGAGTGATAGAGTAGTACAGCACAGAAACAGGCCCTTTGGCCCGTCTAGTCCATGCCGAGCCATTTAAATGGCGTACTCCCTTTGACCATAGCCCCCTCACCATACCCCTCCCATCCAAGTACCTATCCAAACTTCTCTTCTCCGTTGAAATCGAGCTCGCACGCACCACCTGCACTGGCAACTCTCACCACCCTCTGAGTGAAGAAGTTTCCCCTCATGTTCTCCTTAAACCTTCCACCTGTGTGTGGCTTCAGACCTCCACCCTGACCGTAACAATGAGAAGATGACAGGCTCTGGGTGTTGGGGGTCCTTAATGACGGACGCCGCCTTTCTGAGACACCGCTTTGAGAAGGTGTCCTGGATACTACGGAGGCCAGTGCCCATGATGGAGCTGACTAATTTTATGTGTAAGGGGTTTCTATTTTTTTATGTCACTGCGTAGTCTAATTAAAATGGCTTCTTTGTTATGTTATAATTGAAAGGGCTTCTTTGTTATGTTAAATGCTGAGAAAGTCCTCCCCCGAGCAGTTTGTTCAATCACGTTACTGATAAGAAGATATTATGAACCAATCGCGATAGTTGTTACGTTTTTGGTGTATCTGTAAGATATTGTATGCGCGGGGTTTTGGGGCAGAAGGCGGGAGAGCGAGACAGAGGATGGACCAGGTGCTGTGATGTCCGCTAACGGGGTCGGACCCCGAGGAGGGCGTTCGGTGAGGCGACGGAGACGGGCTCCTGTGGAGCGTCTGGTTGACCACCGTTGTTGGTCCCAGGCGGCCGGTCGAGGTGGTCCGAGGGGTCGCAGGGTGAAGAAGAAGGGTCCTGAGCTCCAACTGTTTGTGCACGAAGAGATTGAACTTTGATAAATGTGGCGCCTTTTATTTTCCTTTTATATTTTATTCTCTATTAATTATATAGTTCCAGTAATATCTATAAACTGTAAATCATTTAATTGTATCTGGTGTATTGTCTGTTATTTGGGCGGGGTGGGGTACATCACACAGCTTCCACACAAACTGATTCCCCAGTTTGGCGGGGCCGAGGGCTGTTTCCCTAGACGACAGCGAGCCGAGCGACCCTGAGGTTGGCCAGGGGGGCTACGTATGACTCTCTGCAGCTTACTTCGATCCTGTGCTCCCCACCGCGGCTGCGCCCCCATACCAGAGAGTGATGCAGAGACAGCTCTTCATGGTACATCTATTGGTGGGCTCGCTATGTTGGCACAGGAAGTGTGGCGAAACTTGCGGGCATCCCCCAGCACATTCTTGGACTGTGCTGGCCTTTGACACAAGTGTTGCGTTTCAATCGATGTTTCTATGTAAAGGTGACAAATTTTTTTAAAAAATCTTAAACCTCACAGAATTACCCCAAGCAACACACACACACACACACACACAAAGTGCTGGAGGAACTCAGCAGGTCAGGCAGCATCTATGGAGAGGAATAAACACAAGGGATTCTGCAGATGCAGAGGATGAAGATGGCAGAAGAGTATTTATTGATAATGGGCTGTGGGTTTCACACACCGCCCAGAAGACGACAGTGGCAAACCACTTCCGTAGAAAAGCTTGCCAACAACAATCATGGCCACCCGTGGTCGCCTACCTCAAACGAAGCGGCACTTAATGATGATGTCATACGTCACGGCACAGAATGATGATGGTGATGATAATACCCCTCCTAATTCTGTAAACCTCCCTCAAATCTCCCCTCATTCTCCAGGAAATAAAGTCCTAACCTACTCAACCTTTCCCTACTTTCAACTCAGTTCCCGAAACCCTGGCGACGCTCTTGCAAATTTTCCCTGCGCTCTTTCAATCATATTGACATCTTTCCTGCAGGTCGGCGGCAGACAACACTCCGAATTAGGCCGCAACAACATCTTGTACAACTTCAGCACAAGTTCCGACTCCTGTGCTCAGCACTTTGCTTTACGAAGGCCAATGTGCCAAGAGCTCTCTTTTATGACCCTACTTACAAGGGATTATGGATCTGCATTCCCGGATCCCTGCTGATAATTACTGGAGTGGAGAGGCTCCAGGGGGAGGGCAGTGCTAACAGCTACAGGAACAGAATCATCCCAAGGCACCTTCACTGCACAGAAGCCGGCCGGGACAGCAACCGGGAGCGCTAACCCGCGGTGCCCTCCTGAACCGTCTGTCCTCCTCACACACCCGACTCTCGGAGAAAGGAGCAATAATATTCACAACGATGATTAAAAAATTTTAAAATGCCAATTAAAGGACGCCACAAAAGACTTAAGTCACGGCCACAGGCCAGAGACATGATTTGTACGGTGAGAATGGAGATCGTTTGGGGGAATGAACACTCTTGTTGAAAATTCCTGTGAATAAAGACCCAGAGAAAATTTGGCCGCCGTTCCCTGGAGCTGTGGCTTTAATTTATTCCTCATAAAGGTTCTGCAATCTGGCCTTCATTAAAATAAAACTTTATTCAGTAGGTTTCAAAGCGATCCCCCCCAACCCCCCCGCATTCTACTAAATCCCAGTGAGTACAGGCACAAGGCTGCCAAACGCTCATGTGTTAACCCTTTCATTCCAAGAATCATCCTCGTGAACCTCTTCTGGACTCTCTCCAACGACAAGACATCCTTTCTGAGAGATGGGGCCCCAAAACCATTGACAGTACTCCAAGTGTGGCTCAGCATTATCTCCTCGCCTTTATATTCCACTCCCCTTGAAATGAATGCCAACAATACATTTGCCTTCTTTACCGCAGACTCAACCTGTAAATTAACCTTCTGGGAGACTTGCATGAGGACTCCCGATGTCTGAACCCTCTCCCCATTTAGATAATACTCCACACTGTTGTTCCTCTTACCAAAATGCATTACATTTCCCAACACTGTATTCCATCTGCCACTTTTTTGCCCATTCTTCCAACTTGTCTAAGTCCCGCTGCAATCGCATTGCTTCCTCAGCACTACCTACCCCTCCACCTATCTTTGTATCATCTGCAAACTTTGCCTCAAAGCCGTCAATTCCATGATCTAAGTCTTCGACAAACAATGTGAAAAGTGGTGGTCCCAATACTGACCCCTGAGGAACACCACTAGTCACCAGCAGACTATCAGAAGAGATCCCTTTTATTCCCACTCGTTGCCTCCCGCCTGTCGGCCATTCCTCTGTCCACGCCAGTATCTTTCCTGTGACTCCAGCGGATTGTATCTTGTTAAGCAGCCTCATGTGTGGCACCTTATCAAATGCCTTCTGAAAATCCAAGTAAATGACGTCCACTGCCTCCCCTTTGTCCACCCTGCTTGTTACTTCCTTGAAGAACGCCAACAGATTTGTCGTCAGGGAAGATTTCCCTTCCCAGAAACCATGCTGACTTTGATGTACTTTATCATTAGTCTCAAAGTACCTCGAAACCTCATCCTTAACAATAGACTCCAACACTTTCCCAACCACTGAGGTTGGTCTAGCTTGCTTCTCATTTCCTTTCTTTTGCCCCTCCTTAAAGCACGGAGTGACATTTTCAATCTTCCAGTCCGCCAGAATCAAGTGATTCTTGAAAGGTCATGGCCAATGCATCTGTTATCTCTTCAGCAACCTTTTTCAGGACTCTGGGACGTAGTCCACCTAGCCCAGGTGACTTATCCACCTTAAGACCTTTGAGGTTGCCGAGCACTCTTTCCTTTGTAATAGCAATGACACTCACGCCTGCTCCCTGACTCTCAGAGATCACTGGCACACCGCTAGTGTCTTCCACAGTGAAGACAGATGCAAAGTACCCATTAAGCTCATCTGCCATTTCTTTGTCCCCCATTGCTACCTCACCAGCATCATTTTCCAGTGGTTCAATATCAACTCTCGCCTCCCTTTTGCTCTATATAATTAAAAAAACTTTGGTATCCTGCTGTACATACTCGACTGCTCTGGCCCCATATGTCATCTTTTCTCTTACAGCATTTTTAGTTGCCTTTTGTTGGATTTTTAAGCTTCCCAGTCATCCAAGTTCCAAATTCACTTTTGTGACCTTATAGGCCTTTTCCTTGGCTTTTACACGGTCTTTAACTGTCTTTGTCAGCTACAGTTGCCTACGCCTGCCGTTCGAGAACTTCTTCCTCTGTGCGACATGTCTATCCTGCACCTCGTGAACTATTCCCAGAAACTTCAGCCATCTCTGCTCACCGTCACCCCACCAGTATCCTCCTCCAAACCACCTGGGCAAGCTCCTCTCTCACGCCTCTGTAATTCCCTTTATTCCGCTGCGATACCGATACATGCGAGTTATGCTTCTCCCTCTCAAACTGCAGTATGAATTCAATCATATTCTGATCACTGTCCCCTAAGGGTTCCTTTACGCCAAGCTCCCTACTAAGATCTGCGTTACTACACAACACCCAGTCTGAGATGGCCTTTCCCCGAGTAGGCTCGAGCACAAGCTGCCCTAAATAGCTATCTCATAGGCGCTCAACAAATTCCCTCTGTTGCGATCCGACACCAACCTGGTTTTCCCAGTCCCCTTGCATACTGAAGTTCCCCCAATACAATCCAGCCTAACTTCCAACTCCTATAGTCAGCACTTTGCTTTACGAAGGCCAACATGCCAAGAGCTCTCTTTTACGACCCTACTTACAAGGGACTATGGATCTGTATTCCCAGATCCCTGCTGATAATTACTGGAGTGGAGAGGCTCCGGGGGGAGGGCAGTACTAACGGTTACAGGAACATAACCGTCCCAAGGCACCTTCACTGCACAGAAGCCGGCCGGGACAGCAACTGGGAGCGCTAACCCGCGGTGCCCTCCTGAACCGTCTGTCCTTCCCACACACCTGACTCTCGGAGAAAGGAGCAATAATATTCACAACAATGGTTAAAAAGTTTTAAAATGCCAATCAAAGGACGCCACAAAAGACTTAAGTCACGGCCACAGGCCAGAGACATGATTTGTACGGTGAGAATGGAGAGCATTCGGGGGAATGAACACACTTGCTGAAAATCCCTGTGATTAAAGACCCAGAGAAAATTTGGCTGCCGTTCCCTGGAGCGATGGCTTTAATTTATTCCTCATAAAGGTTCTGTAATCTGGCCTTCGTTCAAGTAAAACTTTTAAGCTTTACGTCAGCGCCAGCTCCCTTCGAACGGTCTGGTGTGGGATTCAGAACGTCAGGCGGTGAAGGACGTTGTCCTCGAGCCAAGGTTGAGAGCTTATTCAAACACTTTATTCCTACAGGGGAAAATTCCTCGCCGTGTCGCGGCCTCCCCTCCCCAAAGCTAAAGATGAAAGATTGAAGCTTTATTTGTTGCGTGTACATTCGAAACACACGGTGAAATGAGTCATCTGCGTCAGATCAGATCTACGAGGGGGCGGCCCGCCAGTGTTGCCGCTCTTCCGGTGTCTGCGACTCGTTAAATGTAACCGGGGTGTAGGAGAGAGCCGGAGCACCCGCGGGAGGCCCACGTGGTCACAGGGAGAACGTACCGATTCCTGACAGGCCGCAGGGGAACTGAACCCTGATCTTACAGCCGGCACTTCCTGCGAGACGGCCCCAATCTTGCCGTGCCTCAGTGACCCGGAGAGCGGCGCTGGCTGGAGTCAGGGCTTTGCGCTTTGCCCCTTGGTCAGGTCACCCAGGCCAAAACAGGTCAAAGGGTAGAGGGCAGACTAAGAGTGGGTCCACCGGTGACCTCCAGATTCGGGGGGGGGGTGTTGCGCGGGGGTGTTCCGCTCAGGGCTAACAACCCTGAGCGGTCAAACAGAATAGTTCTGGAAACACCAGTGAAGAATCCTTCTGCATCTGAGTGTGACAGTGTTCCTGAGTCTCCGCCCGGGACTCGCACGACTGGCAAGTGGTGAAAACTGAGAGGAAGCTACTGGCACGAAGAAGAAAGCTCTGAGCACCACGTGAGATGGGGGACCGTCATCGCCGTAGAGAACCGTGAGCGACGGGGCACCGTCATCGCCGTAGAGAACCGTGAGCGACGGGGGACCGTCATCGCCGTGGAGAACCGTGAGCGACGGGGGACCGTCATCGCCGTGGAAAACGGTGAGCGACGGGGGGACCGTCATCGCCGTGGAGAACCGTGAGCGACAGGGCACCGTCATCGCCGTAGAGAGAGGACCGTGAGAGACGGAGGACCGTCATCGCCGTAGAGGACCATGAGCGACGGGGGACCGTCATCGCCATAGAGGACCGTGAGAGATGGGGGACCGTCATCGCCGTAGAGAACCGTGAGAGACGGGGGACCGTCATCGCCGTGGAGAACCGTGAGCGACGGGGGACCGTCATCGCCATGGAGAACGGTGAGCGACGGGGGACCGTCATCGCCGTGGAGAACCGTGAGCGACGGGGCACCGTCATCGCCGTGGAGAACCGTGAGCGACGGGGACCGTCATCGCCGTACAGAACCGTGAGAGACGGGAGACCGTCATCGCCGTAGAGAACCGTGAGCGACGGGGCACCGTCATCGCCGTGGAGAACCGTGAGCGACGGGGCACCGTCATCGCCGTGGAGAACCGTGAGCGACGGGGCACCGTCATCGCCGTAGAGAACCATGAGCGACGGGGGCACCGTCATCGCCGTAGAGAACCGTGAGCGACGGGGCACCGTCATCGCCGTAGAGAGAGAACCGTGAGCGATGGGGGACCGTCATCGCCGTAGAGGACCGTGAGAGACGAGGGACTGTCATTGCCGTAGAGAACCGTGAGCGACGGGGGACCGTCATCGCCGTAGAGAACCGTGAGAGATGGGGGACCGTCATCGCTGTAGAGAACCGTGAGAGACGGGAGACCGTCATCACCGTAGAGGACCGTGAGCGACGGGGGGACCGTCATCGCCGTGGAGAGAGAACCGTGAGAGAGGGGGCACCGTCATCGCCGTAGAGAACCGTGAGAGAGGGGGCACCGTCATCGCCGTGGAGAACCGTGAGCGACAGGGCACCGTCATCGCCGTAGAGAGAGAACCGTGAGCGACGGGGCACCGTCATCGCGTAGAGGACCGTGAGAGATGGGGGACCGTCATTGCCGTAGAGAACCGTGAGCGATGGGGGACCGTCATCACTGTAAAGAACCGTGAGAGATGGGGGACTGTCATCGCCGTAGAGAACCGCGAGAGACGGGAGACCGTCATCACCGTACAGGACCGTGAGCGACGGGGGGACCGTCATCGGGTAGAGAACCGTGAGAGACGGGAGACCGTCATCGCCGTAGAGGACCGTGAGCGACGGGGGGACCATCATCGCCGTAGAGAACCGTGAGTGATGGGGGACCGTCATCGCCATAGAGAACCTTGAGAGATGGGGACTGTCATCGCCGTAGAGAACCGTGAGAGATGGGAGACCGTCATCACCGTAGAGGACCGTGAGCGACGGGGGGACCGTCATCGCCGTGGAGAGAGAACCGTGAGAGACGGGGGACCGTCATCGCCGTAGAGGACCGTGAGAGACGAGGGACCGTCATCGCCGTAGAGAACCGTGAGCGACGGGGCACCGTCATCGCCGTAGAGAACCGTGAGCGACGGGGGGACCGTCATTGCCGTGGAGAGAGAACCGTGAGAGATGGGGGACCGTCATCGCCGTAGAGAACCGTGAGAGACGGGGGACCGTCATCGCCGTAAAGAACCGTGAGAGACGGCGGACCGTCATCGCCGTAGAGAACCGTGAGCGACGGGGGGACCGTCATCGCCGTAGAGAACCGTGAGAGACGGGGCACCGTCATCGCCGTGGAGAGAGAACCGTGAGCGACGGGGGGACCGTCATCGCCATGGAGAACCGCGCAGAGAACGGACATTCATTGCTGCCTCAAACACTAGCGGTGTAACGGGTAGTAAGTAACTTGCGGCTGGTGTTGTGATGATGATGCGGCCTCCGTCGGTCAGCGTCGACCATGGAGATTGCGTCCTAGCTGTCTAGACACGCAAACCTGCGATACGGAGAGCGAGCTGTTACCCCGTTTAACAGGCTCCCCCTCTCCACACAGCCGATGAACCCAAAGGAACGGCAGAGACCGATACAGTTTGGCACCAGGAGTTGCCAGTCAGCGTTGAACTTGACGTCGGACTGCCTCAGGGACTCCAGCTCCGGATTTTTCCCTCGGGGTTCACTCCCGAAGCCTTCCCCGTGAGTGGGTACAGCCGCAAGGCAGCGGAGGTTTAAGATCAGAGTTTTCCTTCTCAAAGATGAGCTGCCAACCGCGGCCTGACGAGCCCCGTCTGCCCGGGACTGGTTTTAAGGCGCCAGTAACCTGTCTTTGCCCTTTCTCCTGTCAGTAGAAATGGATCTGCTGGGCTCAGTAGCTAAGCCCCACGTGAAGGCCGGGAGCTGGACTTGGTTGTCAGAGGCTGTTTGAGATGCATGCCATCCGGAACGTTTAATAGGTAGTGGGAGCTCATCCCCATTACCACCACCAACTATAACGACCACGTCACCAAATGATCATGCAATAACCATCTCTCCAAACCTATTTACATATAAATTAATACAACATTCCCGTATAAACTGAATGGAATACTTAAACAGATATCTCTTCAATAATATGAGCAGAGCCCAATAATACCTGGAGTCCAAATCCACAGCTTCCTGAAAGTGGCTACATTGGTTCAAAGGTTAAATCATCTAAGTATACAACCCTGAAATTCTTCTTCTACAACTAGCCACACAACCAAGAAAGAACGGCAGCATAACCGCCCCCCCCAAAAAAAACAGGCACACCGACCCCCAAATCCCCCTCCCCTGCACACAAAAAATATGAGAAAGATCGGGCGAAGAACACAGAATATAAAAAACTCTTAAGTCTGAGAAAGCAAGTCTATAGTCCAAGTCCACATCCAAAACACAGAAAACCTGGGTAATATTCTCCCTGGTCAATCGGGTGGTTAAGGTAGCTGATGGAATGTTTGCCTTAATTAGTTGAGGCATTGAGTACAAAAATTAGGAGGTTACATTGAGTTTTATAAGACACTAGTTAGGCCACATCTAGAGCGCTGTATACAGTTCTGGTCATCCCCTCCCCACGATAGGAAGGATGTTGAGGCTTTGGAGAGGGTGCAGAAGAGGTTCACCAGGATTAGAGGTTAGACAAACTTGGGTAGTTTTCTCTGGAGCACTGGAGACTGAGGGGAGATCTGACAGAGGTTTATAAGATTATGAGAGACATAGATAGGGCACGTGGCCAAGTGGTTAAGGCATTCGACTAGCGATCTGAAGGTCGTGAGTTCGAGCCCCAGCCGAGGCAGCGTGTTGTGTCCTTGAGCAAGGCACTTAACCACACAGTGCCCCTGCGACGACACCGGTGCCAGGCTGTATGGGTCCTAATGCCCTTCCCTTGGACAACGTCGGTGTCGTGGAGAGGGGAGACTTGCAGCATGGACAGCTGCCTTGCCCAGGCCTGTGCCCCGGAGAGTGAAGACTTTCCAGGCGCAGACCCATGGTCTCACAAGACTAACGGATGCCTATTTATTATTATAGACAGAGTAGACAGTGAGTATCTTTTTTCCCATGGTAGAAAAATCTAATACCAGAGGGCATCAATCTAAGGTGAAAGGAGGTGATTTCAAAGGAGATGTGAGGGGCAAGTTCTTTTTTACACAGGGAGGTGTGGGTACCTGGAATGCACTGACTGGGGTGGTGATAGAGGCAGATACGTCAGGGACTTTTAAGAGACGTTTCGATAGACACACAAATGTGAGGGAGATGGAAAGATATGGACGTTGTGTAGGCAGAAGAGATGAGATCTCTATTTGATAGCTAACTTAGCTGGTTCAGCACAGCATTGTGGGCCGAAGGGCTTGTTCCTGTCCTGTGACTCTCTTTAGAGGAGCAAATTTGTCAAGAGGGAGAGGCAGTTGCAAGATACACCAGGTTGTGATAGTAGGTGATTTTAACTTTCCAGATCTTGCCTGGGACTCCCAAAGTGTAAATGAGTTGGGATAGAGTTTGACAAACATATTCAGGGAAATTTCCTTATTCATTATGCAGAGGTTCCAGCTGGAGGGGGTGCGATACTGGATATCCTATTGGGGAACAAGATAGGGCAGAAGGTTTTGTAGGGTAGCTCTTTGGATTTAGTGATGATAATACCATTAGTTTCAGAATCAGAATCAGGGTTAATGTTGTGCAATTTGTTAACTTTATGGCAGCAGTACAAACTTATATAATGATAACACAGGAAAAATAAGTAAATCAATTACATTAAGTCGAGATAGATAGGCATCCGTTAGTCTCGTGAGACCATGGATTTGTGCCTTGGAAGGTTTCCAGGGCGCAGGCCTGGGCAAGGTTGTGTGGAAGACCGGCAGTTGCCCATGCTGCAAGTCTCCCCTCTGCACGACACCGATGTTGTACAGGGGAAGGGCATTAGGACCCATACAGCCTGGCACTGGTGTCATCGCAGAGCAATGTGTAGTTAAGTGCCTTGCTCAAGGACACAACACACTACCTCGGCCAAGGCTCAAACTAGCGACCTTCAGATCACTAGACCGACGCCTTAACCACTTGGCCCCGCCCCAACATTAAGTCTAAATGTATATTAAATAGTTGAATTAAAAATGGTGCAAAAACAGAGGTAATATTAAAAGAAAAGTGAGGTAGTGTTCATGGGTTCAGTGTCCATTTAGGAATTGGCTGGCGGAGGGGAAGAAGCTGTTCCTGAATCGCTGAGTGTGTGCCTTCCGGCTTCTGTACCTCCTCCCTGACGGTAACAATGAGAAGAGGGCACGTCCTGGGTGATGGGGGTCCTAAATAATGGACGCCACCTTTCTGAGGTGTTGCCCCTCGAAGAGGGCGGTTTGTACCCAAGACGGAGCTGACTAATTTCCAATGCGATTACGGCCGACTGAGTTTTAACGTAATTATGGCGAGAGATTAGATCGGGCCTGCAGGTTGAGATTCTAAATTGGAGAACGGCCAATTTTGATGGGATCAGATTAGATCTGGCAGCTGTGGGTTGGGGCAGACTGTTTTCCGGCAAAGGGATACTTGTGGGTGGGGTGCCTTTAAAAGTGAAGCATTGGGAGTGAGGAATCTGTATGTTCCTGTAAAATTAAAAGGGAAGATCAACAGGTTTTGGGAATCTTGGTTTGAGGGAAATTGAGGCCCAGTTAAGAAGAGCAAGTTGTGTACCACGTACAGAGAGCAAGGATAGCAAAGTGTAGAAGTTTTAGGCGACCAAGTATAGACAAGGTGCCTAAGACTTTTGCGGAGTACTGTATCATAAGTGCACCTTATTATTTTTAATTTATTTGTGGTAATATTACTTTATGTGTGTGTCTGAGTTATATGTACTGTGTTGTGCACCTTGGTCCGGGGGAACGTTGTCTCGTGTGACGGTATACTTTATGTGTTGTGTGTGTGAGTTATATGTACTGTGTTGTGCACCTTGGTCCGGGGGAACGTTGTCTCGTTTGACGGTATACTTTATGTGTTGTGTGTGTGAGTTATATGTACTGTGTTGTGCACCTTGGTCTGGAGGAACGCGGAGAAATGCGTACGGTTGAAAGACAATAAGCAGAACTCAAACCTGAAAGTGAATCCACAGCAGTGTTTGCTATGGGTGTACAGTGAAGGGATCAGAGTGTTTTAGCAAACACTGATCACTTTTGAAAGGGACGCCTGCAGTGTAGAAACATCCCTGAGCATTTATAGTCCATGCACAATAAACAACAGGAAGTAATTTCATCGAAGATTCACTGCCCAGCCAACGTGGAGCCGAATTTGCCCCTGTGGTGAAACTTATCAAACACAGTTCACGGCTTCCTAGGGGGCGGCGGGGGGGGGGGGTGGTTGATATATTTTTGATGGGACTGACTTAAGCAGGCAGGACTATACAGACGCAGCTCCAGATAAGCCCCGTGAATCAGAGGTTTAATCTGAACTTCATCTCGTTGGGAGGTGCTGTCCCATCCTGTGAGCTACCCATCGAGCGGGGCCTCAGCTGCCGACCGGCGTCGGATCCACCCCTGGGTGCACCCTGCCTCCTGGGTCTCAGCCAGTCCCCGGCAAGCACTGTGACAACACCTACAGCCCAGGTCGGCCCCTTAATCAGGAGCCAAGCATTTCACTTCACAGCGCGGCATAGAACAAGTACCATCGGCATTGTGAATGGACGGTTATGCACCAGCTACGTCGAGCAGTAAAGCGCAGTACAGGCCACTCGGCCCGCAATGTTGTGCTGACCTTCCAACCTACCCTCAGTTCAACCTAGCCCTTCCCTCCCGCACAGCCCCCCGTTTTTCCATCATCCATGAGCCTCTATCGGAAATCCGAAGAGTAAAAAGCCCCAGCTTGCTCAGCCTATCCTCATAAGACATGGTCTCCTCGCCCCTGAGAGCATCCTGCTAAGTCACCTCTGCATTCCCTCGGGAGCATTCCACATCGTTCCCAGAATGAGGTAACCGGAACGGAACAGACTAATCCAAGCGTGGTCAAACCGGAGATTTACACGCCTTCCATTGTAAACTGTGCTCCTTATTTCTACAGAACAGCAAGACTGCACAAGCCAGCACCAAGCGTTCCTTAAACGGACGGACGCCACACCATAACACATATCTCTAACTGCTGAAAAATATCCTTCTTTACTTCCTAGAACCTTAATTGAGTCCAAGATAAAAGACAGAGCAAAGCCCTATAACCTTCTTAAAAGTCAAAACCTGCAGCAGTTCAAAATCCAAAATAGAACAGAAAATGCTCGAAACACTCAGCAGGTCAGGCAGCATCCGTGGAGGGAGAACAACAGAAAACCTTCAAGGTACGAAGGTGAGAACAGGGAAGCAGAGGACAAGGTGTGCACCTGTGATTTAGGAGGTAGTTTTCTCAGTTCCTTGAGGAACAGTATCACAAACAGAACCACCAAGTATCAATGATGGAGACTTTGCCCCATCCATCATGCTGCTTCCAGCATCTCTGCAGCTGAAAGTAACTTTCCTCTTTCAGTCTTTTATTCATGGGGGGGGGAACATGTCTACACACACGTTCCACGTTCATTCATTGGGGGGGGACATGTCTACACACACATTCCACCTTCATTCCTGGGGGAGAACATGTCTACACACACGTTCCACATTCATTCATGGGGGGGGGAACATGTCTACACGCACGTTCCACATTCATTCATGGGGGGAACATGTCTACACACACGTTCCACGTTCATTCATGGGGGGGAACATGTCTACACACACGTTCCACGTTCATTCATGGGGGGAACATGTCTACACACACATTCCACCTTCATTCCTGGGGGAGAACATGTCTACACACACGTTCCACGTTCATTCATGGGGGGAACATGTCTACACACACGTTCCACGTTCATTCATGGGGGGGGAACATGTCTACACACACGTTCCATGTTCATTCATGGGGGGGAACATGTCTACACACACGTTCCACATTCATTCATGGGGGGAACATGTCTACACACACGTTCCACGTTCATTCATGGGGGGAACATGTCTACACACACGTTCCACGTTCATTCATGGGGGGAACATGTCTACACACACGTTCCACGTTCATTCATGGGGGGGGTGAACATGTCTACACACACATTCCATGTTCATTCATGGGGAAGAACATGTCTACACACACGTTCCACGTTCATTCATGGGGGGAACATGTCTACACACACATTCCACGTTCATTCATGGGGGGAACATGTCTACACATACGTTCCACGTTCATTCATGGGGGGGAACATGTCTACACACACATTCCATGTTCATTCATGGGGGGAACATGTCTACACGCACGTTCCACGTTCATTCCTGGGGGAGAACATGTCTACACACACGTTCCACGTTCATTCATGGGGGGGAACATGTCTACACACACATTCCACGTTCATTCATGGGGGGAACATGTCTACACACACATTCCACGTTCATTCATGGGGGGAACATGTCTACACATACGTTCCACGTTCATTCATGGGGGGGAACATGTCTACACACACGTTCCACGTTCATTCATGGGGGGGAACATGTCTACACACACGTTCCACGTTCATTCATGGGGGGGAACATGACTACACACACGTTCCACGTTCATTCATGGGGGGAACATGTCTACACACACATTCCACGTTCATTCATGGGGGGAACATGTCTACACATACGTTCCACGTTCATTCATGGGGGGGAACATGTCTACACACACATTCCATGTTCATTCATGGGGGGAACATGTCTACACGCACGTTCCACGTTCATTCCTGGGGGAGAACATGTCTACACACACGTTCCACGTTCATTCATGGGGGGGAACATGTCTACACACACATTCCATGTTCATTCATGGGGGAGAACATGTCTACACACACGTTCCACGTTCATTCATGGGGGGGGAACATGTCTACACACACGTTCCACGTTCATTCATGGGGGGGAACATGTCTACACACACGTTCCACATTCATTCATGGGGGGAACATGTCTACACACACGTTCCACGTTCATTCATGGGGGGAACATGTCTACACACACATTCCACGTTCATTCATGGGGGGAACATGTCTACACACACGTTCCACATTCATTCATGGGGGGGGGAACATGTCTACACGCACGTTCCACGTTCATTCATGGGGGGAACATGTCTACACACACGTTCCACGTTCATTCATGGGGGGGGTGAACATGTCTACACACACATTCCATGTTCATTCATGGGGAAGAACATGTCTACACACACGTTCCACGTTCATTCATGGGGGGAGAACATGTCTACACACACGTTCCACGTTCATTCATGGGGTGAACATGTCTACACGCACATTCCACGTTCATTCATGGGGGGGAACATGTCTACACACACATTCCACGTTCATTCATGAGGGGGGGACATGTCTACACGCACGTTCCACGTTCATTCATGGGGGGGAACATGTCTACACACACATTCCACGTTCATTCATGAGGGGGGGACATGTCTACACGCACATTCCACGTTCATTCATGGGGGGGAACATGTCTACACACACATTCCACGTTCATTCATGAGGGGGGGACATGTCTACACGCACGTTCCACGTTCATTCATGGGGGGGAACATGTCTACACACACATTCCACGTTCATTCATGAGGGGGGGACATGTCTACACGCACGTTCCACGTTCATTCATGGGGGGGAACATGTCTACACACACATTCCACGTTCATTCATGAGGGGGGGACATGTCTACACGCACATTCCACGTTCATTCATGGGGGGGAACATGTCTACACACACATTCCACGTTCATTCATGAGGGGGGGACATGTCTACACGCACATTCCACGTTCATTCATGGGGGGGAACATGTCTACACACACATTCCACGTTCATTCATGAGGGGGGGACATGTCTACACGCACGTTCCACGTTCATTCATGGGGGGGAACATGTCTACACACACATTCCACGTTCATTCATGAGGGGGGGACATGTCTACACGCACGTTCCACGTTCATTCATGGGGGGGAACATGTCTACACACACATTCCACGTTCATTCATGAGGGGGGGACATGTCTACACGCACATTCCACGTTCATTCATGGGGGGGAACATGTCTACACACACATTCCACGTTCATTCATGAGGGGGGGACATGTCTACACACACGTTCCACGTTCATTCATGGGGGGGAACATGTCTACACGCACGTTCCACGTTCATTCATGGGGGGAACATGTCTACACACACGTTCCACGTTCATTCATGGGGGGGAACATGTCTACACACACATTCCATGTTCATTCATGGGGGAGAACATGTCTACACACACGTTCCACGTTCATTCATGGGGGGGGAACATGTCTACACACACGTTCCATGTTCATTCATGGGGGGGAACATGTCTACACACACATTCCACGTTCATTCATGGGGGGAACATGTCTACACACACGTTCCACATTCATTCATGGGGGGAACATGTCTACACACACGTTCCATGTTCATTCATGGGGGGAACATGTCTACACACACGTTCCACGTTCATTCATGGGGGGGGTGAACATGGTTCATTCATGGGGAAGAACATGTCTACACACACGTTCCACGTTCATTCATGGGGGAACATGTCTACACACACGTTCCACGTTCATTCATGGGGGGAACATGTCTACACACACGTTCCACGTTCATTCATGGGGGGAACATGTCTACACACACATTCCACGTTCATTCATGGGGGGGAACATGTCTACACGCACGTTCCACGTTCATTCATGGGGGGAACATGTCTACACATACGTTCCACGTTCATTCATGGGGGGAACATGTCTACACACACGTTCCACGTTCATTCATGGGGGGGAACATGTCTACACACACATTCCATGTTCATTCATGGGGGAGAACATGTCTACACACACGTTCCACGTTCATTCATGGGGGGGAACATGTCTACACACACGTTCCACGTTCATTCATGGGGGGGAACATGTCTACACACACGTTCCACGTTCATTCATGGGGGGGAACATGTCTACACACACGTTCCACGTTCATTCATGGGGGAGAACATGTCTACACACACGTTCCACGTTCATTCATGGGGGGAACATGTCTACACGCACGTTCCACGTTCATTCATGGGGGGAACATGTCTACACACACGTTCCACGTTCATTCATGGGGGGAACATGTCTACACACACGTTCCACGTTCATTCATGAGCGGTTTCTCAGAAAGGCAGCGTCCATTATCAAGGACCCCCAGCACCCAGGGCATGCCCTTTTCTCACTGTTACCATCAGGTAGGAGGTACAGAAGCCTGAAGGCACACACTCAGTGATTCAGGAACAGATTCTTCCCCTCCGCCATCAATTTTCTGCATGGGCATTGAACCCATGAACACTACCTCACTGCTTTCTTTTCACTACTATTTAATCTAACTATTTTTGATATATATACTTATTTATATATTTATTGTGATTCAGTTTTGATTATTATCTACTGTACTGTCCTGCTGTTGGTCACGACACTCGCCAGTGATATTAAACCTGATTCTGATTTACTTTCCCTGTCACCCCGATTCCCCTGACCTCTCCTGCTCACCTTTGACACCCTGACGAACCAGGAAACTTTTAGTCTACCTGGCCTCCGTGGCAACGGATTGCACAGACTCACCACCCTTCTCCGGCTGAAGAAATTCCCTCCTCTATCTCTGTCCTTGCACTCGGAGGCTGTGCCCTCTGCTCCTAGTCTTGCCCCCAGACACCCTCCCCATATATACGCTTTGCAAGCCTCTCAATACTCGATAGCTTTCAATGAGATCACCGCACCCCCCCCCCCCGCCACACTGGCATCCACCTCCCATTCTTCTAGTCTCCAGCGAGTCCAGGCCAAGAACCATCAGGCTCTCGTAACCCTTTCATTCCCAGAATTATTCTCAAGAACCTGCTCACAATGCTCACAGAAGATCCGATATTATTCTCCTGTCTCGACTTAGATGTTGTCCACTTTCTAAAGGGTCAGACTCGCCCCTCCATCGAGCTCCTCCCCAGGTCTGTTTAAATCTTTCTCTGCTCACCCTAAGTCATAGTCATACCTTATTGATCCCGGGGGAAATTGGTTTTCGTTACAGTTGCACCATAAATAATAAATAGTAATAAACCATAAATAATTAAATAGTAATATGTAAATTATGCCAGGAAATAAGTCCAGGACCAGCCTATTGGCTCAGGGTGTCTGACCCTCCGAGGGAGGAGTTGTAAAGTTTGATGGCCACAGGCAGGAATGACTTCCTATGACGCTCTGTGCTGCATCTCGGTGGAATGAGTCTCTGGCTGAATGTACTCCTGTGCCCACCCAGTACATTATGTAGTGGATGGGAGACATTGTCCAAGATGGCATGCAACTTGGACAGCATTCTCTTTTCAGACACCACCGTCAGAGAGTCCAGTTCCATCCCACAACATCACTGGCCTTACGAATGAGTTTGTTGATTCTGTTGGTGTCTGCCACCCTCAGCCTGCTGCCCCAGCACACAACAGCAAACATGATAGCACTGGCCACCACAGACTCGTAGAACATCCTCAGCATTGTCCGGCAGATGTTAAAGGACCTCAGTCTCCTCAGGAAACAGAGACGGCTCTGACCCTTCTTGTAGACAGCCTCAGTCAGTCCTGCGTCCCTTCCCTGGGAATGTACACTGGAGTGATACGAGCAAGAGGAAATCTGCAGATGCTGGAAATCCAGAGCAACAACACACACACACATACACAAAACGCTGGAGCGACTCAGCAGCTCGGGCATCGTCGGTGGGAAATGAGTCAAGTCCCGACGCTTCGAGCCGAGACCCTTCTTCGGCCCCCGAGAAGAGTGCCGATGAAACGTCGACCGTCTCCTCTTTTCCATCGATGCCGCCTGGCCCGGTGGGCTCACCCAGCACTTTGTGTGCGTTGCCCATGTTGGAGTAATCCTGCACGAGGGACCGAGTACCTTTCTCTGGCGCATCCATTCGACGGAAGGTTTGTGTCGGCAGGAGAACGTGAATTAAATCTTCATTTTTGAAGAGATTTGGATATGTCAACGGATACACTCAAATAAGTACCGTGGAGAGCATTCAGAGAGGCTGCATCACTGTCTGGTATGGAGGGGCTACTGCAAAGGACTGAAAGAAGCTGCAGAGGGTTGTAAATCTAGTCAGCTCCATCTTGGGTACTAGCCTACAAAGTACCCAGGACATATTCAGGGAGCGGTGTCTCAGAAAGGCAGCGTCCATTATTAAGGACCTCCAGCACCCAGGGCATGCCCTTTTCTCACTGTAACCATCAGGGAGGAGGTACAGGAGCCTGAAGGCACACACTCAGCGATTCAGGAACAGCTTCGTCCCCTCTGCCATCCGATTCCTAAATGTTCATTGAACCCTTCTTCTTTAATACATTTCTGATTTTTGCACGATTTTTAATCCAGTCAATATACATATATTTTAATTCATTTACCCATTTATTATTATTATTATTAATTTTTTCTTCTATATCATGTATTGCATTGAACTGCTGCTGCTAAGTTAACAAATTTCACGACACACGCCGGTGATAACAAAGCCTGTTCTGATTTCGAGGACTGCAGCACAAAGTCACCTTGTCACAGTCCTTTCAGAAGGTTTTAATTATGTCACCCAAGAACTCGATTCCTGCCGCAGTGAACAGTCCTTCAATTTCCGAGCCTGTGTCTCAGCCTCTCGGGGGGGGGGGGATTTCTGAAGCCTCCCTCCCAAGCAACACTTTACACCTGTGCCTCCGAGAGAGAGATTGTAAAGAGGCCGCGCGGAGTGAATCCAATCACCCGTGAAGAGTTGCAGTCGGAACGTCGGAAGGAGAAAGGAAACCCTCTTCGCAGAGGAGAAAGGGACAAAACTAGTTCTTCAAGCAACACACATCAAAGTTGCTGGTGAACGCAGCAGGCCAGGCAGCATCTCTAGGAAGAGGTGCAGTCGACGTTTCAGGCCGAGACCCTTCGTCAGGACTAACTGAAGGAAGAGTGAGTAAGGGATTTGAAAGCTGGAGGGGGAGGGGGAGATGCAAAATGATAGGAGAAGACAGGAGGGGGAGGGATAGAGCCGAGAGCTGGACAGGTGATAGGCAAAAGGGATACGAGAGGATCATGGGACAGGAGGTCCGGGAAGAAAGACGGGGGGGGGTGACCCAGAGGATGGGCAAGAGGTATATTCAGAGGGACAGAGGGAGAAAAAGGAGAGTGAGAGAAAGAATGTGTGCATAAAAAAGAGTAACAGATGGGGTACGAGGGGGAGGTGGGGCCTAGCGGAAGTTAGAGAAGTCAATGTTCATGCCATCAGGTTGGAGGCTACCCAGACGGAAAATAAGGTGTTGTTCCTCCAACCTGAGTGTGGCTTCATCTTTACAGTAGAGGAGGCCGTGGATAGACATGTCAGAATGGGAATGTGATGTGGAATTAAAATGTGTGGCCACTGGGAGATCCTGCTTTCTCTGGCGGACAGAGCGTAGATGTTCAGCAAAGCGGTCTCCCAGTCTGCGTCGGGTCTCACCAATATATAAAAGGCCACATCGGGAGCACCGGACGCAGTATATCACCCCAGCCGACTCACAGGTGAAGTGTTGCCTCACCTGGAAGGACTGTTTGGGGCCCTGAATGGTGGTAAGGGAGGAAGTGTAAGGGCATGTGTAGCACTTGTTCCGCTTACATGGATAAGTGCCAGGAGGGAGATCAGTGGGGAGGGATGGGGGGGACGAATGGACAAGGGAGTTGTGTAGGGAGCGATCCCTGCGGAATGCAGAGAGAGGGGGGGAGGGAAAGATGTGCTTAGTGGTGGGATCCCGTTGGAGGTGGCGGAAGTTACAGAGAATAATATGTTGGACCCGGAGGCTGGTGGGGTGGTAGGTGAGGACCAGGGGAACCCTATTCCTAGTGGGGTGGCGGGAGGATGGAGTGAGAGCAGATGTACGTGAAATGGGGGAGATGCGTTTAAGAGCAGAGTTGATAGTGGAGGAAGGGAAGCCCCTTTCTTTAAAAAATGAAGACATCTCCCTCGTCCTAGAATGAAAAGCCTCATCCTGAGAGCAGATGAACTAGTTCTTCGGTCACCCCGTGAGCAGGCCGCCACTATCGGTCACCTCGCAGTAATCGGGCTCAGGAATTAAATGAGAATCAGATCACTGGTATTTGTTGTGAGATTTGTTAGCTTTGGAGCAGCGGTACAATGCAGTACATAATAACAGAGAACAAAAATGTGAATTACAGTTAATACAGTAACTTACTGTAAATATTATACATGTATCAGTTAAATAAGTAGTGCTAAAAAGTAGCGAGGGAGTATCCACGGGTTCATTGTCCATTCAGAAGTCAGATGGCAGAGGGGAAGAAGCTCTTCCTGAATCGTTGAGTGTGTGTCTTCAGGCTCCTGTACCTCCTCCCTGACGGTAACAATGAGAAGAGGGCATGTCCTGGGTGCTGGGGGTCCTTAAAGATGGATGCTGCCTTTTTCAGGCTACGCTCCTTGAAGATAGAACATAGAACATAGAATAGTACAGCACAGGACAGGCCCTTCGGCCCACAATGTTGTGCCGACCCTCAAACCCTGCCTCCCATATAACCCTCCACCTTAAATTCCTCCATATACCTGTCTAGTAGTCTCTTAAACTTCACTAGTGTATCTGCCTCCACCACTGACTCAGGCAGTGCATTCCACGCACCAACCACCCTCTGAGTAAAAAACCTTCCTCTAATATCCCCCTTGAACTTCCCACCCCTTACCTTAAAGCCACGTCCTCTTGTACTGAGCAGTGGTGCCCTGGGGAAGAGGTGCTGGCTATCCACTCTATCTATTCCTCTTATTATCTTGTACACCTCTATCATGTCTCCTCTCATCCTCCTTCTCTCCAAAGAGTAAAGCCCTAGCTCCCTTAATCTCTGATCATAATGCATACTTTCTAAACCAGGCAGCATCCTGATAAATCTCCTCTGTACCCTTTCCAATGCTTCCACATCCTTCCTATAGTGAGGTGACCAGAACTGGACACGGTACTCCAAGTGTGGCCTAACCAGAGTTTTATAGAGCTGCATCATTACATCGTGACGATGTCCTGGATACTACAGAAGCCAGTGCTCATGATGGAGATGATTAAGTTTACAACTCTCTGCAGCTTACACTAACCTTGACCAGTAGCCCCACCCATACCAGATGGTGACGCAGCCAGTTAAAATGCTCTCCACACTACATCTCTGGAAACTGGCCAGTGGTTTTGGTGACATACCACAGCTTCTCAAACTCCCAATGAAATATAGCCGCTGTCTTGCCTTCTTTGTAGCTCAATCCATCGATACGTTGGGACCAGGTTAGATCCTCAGAGATCTTGACGGCCAGGAACTTGAAGCTGCTCACTCTCTCCACTTCTGATCCCTCTATGAGGATTGGTATGTGTTCCTTCGTCTTACCCTTCCTGAAGTCCACAATCGGCTCTTTGGTCTTACTGGTGTTGACTGCCAGGTCGTTGCCGCGACACCACTCAACCAGCTGGTCTATCTCGCTCCTGTACGCCCTCTCGTCTCCACCTGAGCCTTCTGTTTGAGGTCAAACCTAAGCAAAAGGGGCAGAGGTACCCACAGCTCTCACAACCTTCCGTTCTCTTCTGAGAGGCATGGATAGGGTGGACGGTTAACAGTTCTTCCCCAGGGTGAGGGGCGCAGGTTTGGAGCGAGAGAGGGAAGATTTAAAATGAATCTATTCCCATGCAGAGCGGTGACTGTATGGAGTGAGCTGCCACAGGTAGGTCCAGTGCTGAAATTGAAGCAACACTGGGGTAGGGTAGATGGAAAGAAGGGCTTGTAGGAACGAGGACCAAACGCAGAAATCTGGGGCTAGCCTGGTGGGAGATTTACTCCCCGCCCCACCCAAAACCAGGCAATCTCCAGGAAGACTCAAGAAAGATCAGAATCTAGGTCGATTTGAGAGAAATGCTTTGGGAATTTGCTCTGCAGTCCGCATGCAATATCCCAGCTCCAGATGGTTCCATGGACGTGTGATGAACTGTCAGACTCAAGGTGGCTACAGATCCTGCAGAGGCTGGAAATCTTCTATGTGCTGCTTGGTATCCAACTCAAGAGATTCTGCAGATAGTAGAAATCTGTGTGCATCTCAGCATCTCACTCAGGAGATCCTGCAGATGCATCTTGGCATCTCACTCAAGAGATCCTGCAGATGCTGGAAGTCTATGTGTATCTCAGCATCTCACTCAGGAGATCCTGCAGATGCATCTCGGCATCTAACTCATGAGATTCTGCAGGTAGTAGAAATCTGTGTGCATCTCAGCATCTCACTCAGGAGATCCTGCAGATGCATCTTGGTATCTAACTCAAGAGATCCTGCAGATGCTGGAAGTCTATGTGTATCTCAGCATCTCACTCAGGAGATCCTGCAGATGCATCTTGGTATCTAACTCAAGAGATCCTGCAGATGCTGGAAGTCTATGTGTATCTCAGCATCTAACTCATGAGATTCTGCAGATGCTCCAAATCTTCTGGGCACTGCCCAACGTTCAAACTACATTTACTACCTAAGCATGTATAATATATACCCTGAGGTTTGTCTCCTTACCAAAGAAACCCAGTAGGACCCATTTGTACAAAGAAGAAGATGGTCAAACACCCTACGTACAGACAAAAAGAAAAGAAACAAACAGTGCAAACGATGAAAGTCAGAAAATAACATTCAGAACCGAACTTCGCGGAAGCGACCTCGCGGCCGCGAAGCCCGTCATCGCGACGGCCGGTCCAGTGCGCAGCCTCAGCCCGGCGCAGAGACGAGTGAACCTTGCAGAGCAGCGAGCTGAGCTGAGCCCGCCCCTTGCCTCCTGCCCCCGACACCCTGACCTTTTTCAATCAGGCCCGGCGAGTGAACCGTCCAAACCTTGGGTCATCTCTCGCTCTTGGTCCCGGATCCCGACCCGTGCTGGACCTTTCCAACTCGGCCCGGCGCTCCAATCGGTCAAAGTCGGCACCTCACTGTTTTGCATTTGTGGCCACTGGAAATCACTGTCCAACTTGCAACATTGGACGATAACACCCCGCTCTTTTTCCTCTCCCAATAGTTAGCCCAGAGCCAGCACGAGGGCATCACCACTCTAAAACGACAGAGCAATGGCAGGTCCAATCTACATGGACGGCATTAGGCAGTTAAGAGACCGGATTCACCAGGGTGCTCGGGGAAGGCATCGAGAGACACCTGCAACCCCTCCGTTGCAACGTAGACAAGGCCACCTGCCTTTGGCTTTGCCGAAGCAGGGGAGGACTCCTGGGGAGAAACAGAGGGACAGGCCGAGGTTGGAGGAGGCGGACGCGAATCTTAACCTCACCGAAGGACAGATTAGGTCCCTGGAAGGTGCGGAGGGGGAGGTCAGAATCAGAATCAGGTTTAATATACTCTGTTCTTGGTTGGTGCAACTGTAACGAAACACAATTTCCCTCGGGATCAATAATGTCTGTCTGTCTGTCTGTCTATCACCAGCGCACGCCGCGAGGTTTGTTAACTTTACGGCAGCGGTACAGCACAACACGTGATGGCATAGGAGAAAGAACTGCGAATGGCAGTACGTGTTTATCAGCTGCAGGGGCTGTGTGCAGGAACATCTGTGCTCAGCGTGGACTGGACTCTCCCAAGTCCGGATGGGAAGCACCTGGGAAGGTAGCGGAGGACGACGGGGCTGGGATCCCGTGGGAATTCCAAACACGGATTGATAAGCCGGTACTGGCCGACCCACCTACCGGACAAGGGACAGAAGAAAGCAAATGGTAATAGATGTGACAATCCTGAATGACAGTGACATCGGGAAGAAAGAATATGAGAAGCTGAAGAAATACCAGGGCTTGAAAGAGCAGATGGAAAGGATGTGGGAGGTTGAAATCAGAGTAATCCCAGTGGTGATAGGGATACTTGGAGCTGGGAGAGTGGCTCCAACAGATCCCGGGAGCAACGTCCGAGATCTCGGTCCCCAAGAGCGCATTACCAGGAACAGCAAGGATACTGTGCTTCAAACTCCCAGACCTCTGGTAGAGGACCTGCGACTGAGGGGAAAATACATATAAACTCCACCCATAAGGGGAGAGGATTTTCATTTATTTAGTTACTTATTAAATAGTTACATTAAATAAATAGCATAAAAATAGTGAGGTAGTGTTCATGGGTTCAGTGTCCATTCAGAAATCGGATGGCAGGGGGGAAGAAGCTGTTCCTGAATCGCTGAGTGTGTGGGTCTTCAGGCTTCTGTACCTCCTCCCTGATGGTAACAGTGAGAAGAGGGCAGGTCCTGGGTGGTCGGGGGTCCTTAATGATGGTCTAGTGTCCGTGCATTTGAAGGGGTCTGTATTCTCTAGAATTCAGGAGAATGAGGGGTGGGCCTCATTGAAACGTATTGAATGTTGAAAAGCCTTGACAGAGTGAACGTGGAGAGGAGGTTTCCTATGGTGGGAGAGTCTAAGACCAGAGGACACAACCTCAGAATAGAAGGGTGCCCTTTCAGAATGGAGACTCTCTTTAGCCAGAGAGTGGTGAATCTGTGGAATTCTTTGCCACGGGCAGCTGTGGAGGCCAAATCTTCATGTATTTTTAAAGCAAAGGTTGACAGATTCTTGATCGGTCAGGGCATGAAGAGATACGGGGAGACGGCAGGAGACTGGGGCTGGGAGGAAAATTAGATCAGCAGTGATGAAATGGCAGAGTAAGTGCGATGGGCCGAATGGCCTAATTCTGCTCCTATATCTTATGGCTTTATGGTCCCGCACCACCAGGTTCAGGGACAGTTATTACCCCTCAACCATCAGGAAGGAGGTACAGGAGCCTCAGGACCCACACCACCAGGTTCAGGAACAGTTATCACCTCTCAACCATCAGGAAGGAGCTACAGGAGCCTCAGGACCCACACCACCAGGTTCAGGAACAGTTATTACCCCTCAACCATCAGGAAGGAGGTACAGGAGCCTCAGGACCCACACCACCAGGTTCACGAACAGTTATTACCCCTCAACCATCAGGAAGGAGGTACAGGAGCCTCAGGTCCCACACCACCAGGTTCAGGAACAGTTATTACCCCTCAACCATCAGGAAGGAGATACAGGAGCCTCAGGACCCACACCACCAGGTTCAGGAACAGTTATTACCCCTCAACGATCAGGAAGGAGGTACAGGAGCCTCAGGACCCACACCACCAGGTTCAGGAACAGTTATTACCCCTCAACCATCAGGAAGGAGGTACAGGAGCCTCAGGACCCACACCACCAGTTTCAGGAACATTTATTACCCCTCAACCATC